>NW_028283806.1:157500-162500 GCF_059441095.1 Idiotropiscis lumnitzeri
CCCTTATGGAAGCTCCGGAGGAGGAGTGCACGCTGTGTGACAGTGAAGCCGAATATGAGCACCTTCCCCGGGCACAGGCGGTGCCAAGCGGCCCCTAAGTTTGCCCTTATGGAAGCTCCGGAGGAGGAGTGCATGCTGTGTGACAGTGAAGCCGAATATGAGCACCTTCCCCGGGCACAGGCGGTGCCAAGCGGCCCCTAAGTTTGCCCAAATGGAAGCTCCGGAGGAGGAGTGCGGGCGTGTGTCACACTTGGCCCGAATAGGAGCACCTTCCCCGGGCACGGGCGGTGCCAAGCGGCCCCTAAGTTTGCCCAAATGGAAGCTCCGGAGGAGGAGTGCATGCTGCCTGACAGTGAAGCCGAATATGAGCACCTTCCCCGGGCACAGGCGGTGCCAAGCGGCCCCTAAGTCTACCCTAATGGAAGCTCCGGAGGAGGAGGGCGGGCGTGTGTCACACTTGGCCCGAATAGGAGCACCTTCCCCGGGCACAGGCGGTGCAAAGCGGCCCCTAAGTCGGTAAAGGTTGAAATAAGTAAATAAATACAAAAAGGACGAGGGGGGGAAAAAAAAGGCAAAAACGTATAAAATTCCCCCATTCATTTCAATGGGCTCGGCCGAATTGGGCTTGCGGGACCGCCGAGGGCACGCCGGAGGGCGGTTGAGTCGGTAAAAGTTGAAATAAATGAATAAATACAAAAAGGACGAGGGGGGGGAAAAAAAAGGCAAAAACGTATAAAATTCCCCCATTCATTTCAATGGGCTCGGCCGAATTGGGCTTGCGGGACCGCCGAGGGCACGCCGGAGGGCGGTTGAGTCGGTAAAAGTTGAAATAAATGAATAAATACAAAAAGGACGAGGGGGGGAAAAAAAAGGCAAAAACGTATAAAATTCCCCCATTCATTTCAATGGGCTCGGCCGAATTGGGCTTGCGGGACCGCCGAGGGCACGCCGGAGGGCGGTTGAGTCGGTAAAAGTTGAAATAAATGAATAAATACAAAAAGAACGAGGGGGAAAAAAAAGGCAAAAACGTATAAAATTCCCCCATTCATTTCAATGGGCTCGGCTAAAATGGGCCTGCAGTACTGCCGAGAGGCCGCCGGAGGACGCCCTAGTAGGCAAACGTTGATCCCCACACACGAGGGGTCAGTTAGGCGACCAGGGGTAGCGTTTAGGCGACCAGGGGTAGCGTTTAGGTGACCAGGGGAAGCGTTTAGGCGACCAGGGGTAGCGTTTAGGCGACCAGGGGTAGCGTTTAGGCGACCAGGGGTAGCTTTTAGGCGACCAGGGGTAGCTTTTAGGCGACCAGGGGTAGCTTTTAGGCGACCAGGGGTAGCGTTTAGGCGACCAGGGGCGTTGCAGTTCCGCCGAATTGCATTAGGGGCGCTGCAGTAGGCAAACGTTCTTCCCCCCTAGTCAGAGGGTCATTTGCCTACTTCCCAGGTTTACCCGGGTTTTCCAAAACACCTGGGGCACATTTTCAGGGATCACGTTTTTAGAAACAAAAATATTCATAATTTCTTCTAAGTCCCCTTTCCAGCGGGGAACTTTGAAACATTGTATCCGACCACTGAAGGCTGTTGGCGGGCACGGCGCGGCAAACAGCCCGCACTCAGGCATGGAGCTCCGGGGAAAGTTGCCTAATTTCTTCTAAGTCCCCTTTCCAGCGGGGAACTTTGAAACATTGTATCCGACCGTGGAAGGCTGTTGGCGGGCACGGCGCGGCTCATAGCCGGCCCTCGGGCACGGAGCTCCGGGTGAATTTTCACAAATTTCTTCTAAGTCCCCTTTCCAGCGGGGAACTATGAAACATTGTATCCGACCGTGGAAGGCTGTTGGCGGGCACGGCGCGGCTCATAGCCGGCCCTCGGGCACGGAGCTCCGGGTGAATTTTACAAATTTCTTCTAAGTCCCCTTTCCAGCGGGGAACTTTGAAACATTGTATCCGACCGTGGAAGGCTGTTGGCGGGCACGGCGCGGCTCATAGCCGGCCCTCAGGCACGGAGCTCCGGGTGAATTTTCACAAATTTCTTCTAAGTCCCCTTTCCAGCGGGGAACTTTGAAACATTGTATCCGACCGTGGAAGGCTGTTGGCGGGCACGGCGCGGCTCATAGCCGGCCCTCAGGCACGGAGCTCCGGGTGAATTTTCACAAATTTCTTCTAAGTCCCCTTTCCAGCGGGGAACTTTGAAACATTGTATCCGACCGTGGAAGGCTGTTGGCGGGCACGGCGCGGCTCATAGCCGGCCCTCAGGCACGGAGCTCCGGGTGAATTTTCACAAATTTCTTCTAAGTCCCCTTTCCAGCGGGGAACTTTGAAACATTGTATCCGACCGTGGAAGGCTGTTGGCGGGCACGGCGCGGCTCATAGCCGGCCCTCGGGCACGGAGCTCCGGGTGAATTTTCACAAATTTCTTCTAAGTCCCCTTTCCAGCGGGGAACTTTGAAACATTGTATCCGACCGTGGAAGGCTGTTGGCGGGCACGGCGCGGCTCATAGCCGGCCCTCAGGCACGGAGCTCCGGGTGAATTTTACAAATTTCTTCTAAGTCCCCTTTCCAGCGGGGAACTTTGAAACATTGTATCCGACCGTGGAAGGCTGTTGGCGGGCACGGCGGGGCTCATAGCCGGCCCTCGGGCACGGAGCTCCGGGTGAATTTTACAAATTTCTTCTAAGTCCCCTTTCCAGCGGGGAACTTTGAAACATTGTATCCGACCAAAGGAAGGCTGTTGGCGGGCACGGCGCGGCTCATAGCCGGCCCTCAGGCACGGAGCTCCGGGTGAATTTTCACAAATTTCTTCTAAGTCCCCTTTCCAGCGGGGAACTTTGAAACATTGTATCCGACCGTGGAAGGCTGTTGGCGGGCACGGCGGGGCTCATAGCCGGCCCTCGGGCACGGAGCTCCGGGTGAATTTTCACAAATTTCTTCTAAGTCCCCTTTCCAGCGGGGAACTTTGAAACATTGTATCCGACCGTGGAAGGCTGTTGGCGGGCACGGCGCGGCTCATAGCCGGCCCTCAGGCACGGAGCTCCGGGTGAATTTTCACAAATTTCTTCTAAGTCCCCTTTCCAGCGGGGAACTTTGAAACATTGTATCCGACCAAAGGAAGGCTGTTGGCGGGCGCGGCGCGGCTCATAGCCGGCCCTCGGGCACGGAGCTCCGGGTGAATTTTACTCAATTCTTCTAAGTCCCCTTTCCAGCGGGGAACTTTCAAACATTGTATCCGACCACTGAAGGCTGTTGGCGGGCGCGGCGCGGCTCACAGCCCGCCATCAGGCACGGAGCTCCGGGGAAATTTGCCTCATTTCTTCTAAGTCCCCTTTCCAGCGGGGAACTTTCAAACATTGTATCCGACCAAAGGAAGGCTGTTGGCGGGCGCGGCGCGGCTCACAGCCCGCCCTCAGGCACGGAGCTCCGGTGAAATTTGCCTCATTTCTTCTAAGTCCCCTTTCCAGCGGGGAACTTTGAAACATTGTATCCGACCAAAGGAAGGCTGTTGGCGGGCACGGCGCGGCTCATAGCCGGCCCTCAGGCACGGAGCTCCGGGTGAATTTGACAAATTCCTTCTAAGTCCCCTTTCCAGCGGGGAACTTTGAAACATTGTATCCGACCGTGGAAGGCTGTTGGCGGGCACGGCGCGGCTCATAGCCGGCCCTCGGGCACGGAGCTCCGGGTGAATTTGCCTCATTTCTTCTAAGTCCCCTTTCCAGCGGGGAACTTTGAAACATTGTATCCGACCACTGAAGGCTGTTGGCGGGCGCGGCGCGGCTCACAGCCCGCCCTCAGGCACGGAGCTCCGGGGAAATTTGCCTCATTTCTTCTAAGTCCCCTTTCCAGCGGGGACCTTTCAAACATTGTATCCGACCACTGAAGGCTGTTGGCGGACGCGGCGCGGCTCACAGCCCGCCCTCAGGCACGGAGCTCCGGGGAAATTTGCCTCATTTCTTCTAAGTCCCCTTTCCAGCGGGGAACTTTCAAACATTGTATCCGACCACTGAAGGCTGTTGGCGGGCGCGGCGCGGCTCACAGCCCGCACTCAGGCACGGAGCTCCGGGGAAATTTGCCTCATTTCTTCTAAGTCCCCTTTCCAGCGGGGACCTTTCAAACATTGTATCCGACCACTGAAGGCTGTTGGCGGACGCGGCGCGGCTCACAGCCCGCCCTCAGGCACGGAGCTCCGGGGAAATTTGCCTCATTTCTTCTAAGTCCCCTTTCCAGCGGGGACCTTTCAAACATTGTATCCGACCACTGAAGGCTGTTGGCGGACGCGGCGCGGCTCACAGCCCGCCCTCAGGCACGGAGCTCCGGGGGAATTTGCCCCCTCATTTCTTCTAAGTCCCCTTTAGGCGACCAGGGGTTGACAATTTAGGTGACCAGGGGTTGACAATTTAGGCGACCAGGGGTGACTTTTAGGCGACCAGGGGTGAGGTTTAGGCGACCAGGGGTGAGGTTTAGGCGACCAGGGGTAGCGTTTAGGCGACCAGGGGCGTTGCAGTTCCGCCGAATTGCATTAGGGGCGCTGCAGTAGGCAAACGTTTTTCCCCCTAGTCAGAGGGTCATTTGCCTACTTCCCAGGTTTACCCGGGTTTTCCAAAACACCTGGGGCACATTTTTAGGAACCACGTTTTTAGAAACAAAAATTCTTCTATGTCCACCTCCGTGAAAGAAATTGCCCAATGGTTCCCGCGGAAGAGAGCTGCCAGGCGGACGCATACTGCAATAACGGCCGCCCTGGCGCTCTGGTGGATGTTATCCTCGAAATTTCTTCTATGTGCCCATTCCAGCGGGCAACTTGCGAACAATGGTGTCCGACCATGGAAGGCTGTTGGCGGACGCGGCGCGGCTCACAGCCCGCCCTCAGGCACGGAGCTCCGGGGGAATTTTCCCCTCATTTCTTCTAAGTCCCCATTCCAGCGGGGAGCTTGCAAACGTGGTATCCGACCACTGAAGGCTGTTGGCGGGCACGGCCCCACCAGCGCAACACGGCACTTCCTATGACTCG
>NW_028283806.1:175000-176867 GCF_059441095.1 Idiotropiscis lumnitzeri
AAGTTTGCCCTTATGGAAGCTCCGGAGGAGGAGTGCGGGCGTGTGTCACACTTGGCCCGAATATGAGCACCTTCCCCGGGCACAGGCGGTGCCAAGCGGCCCCTAAGTTTGCCCAAATGGAAGCTCCGGAGGAGGAGTGCGGGCGTGTGTCACACTTGGCCCGAATATGAGCACCTTCCCCGGGCACAGGCGGTGCCAAGCGGCCCCTAAGTTTGCCCAAATGGAAGCTCCGGAGGAGGAGTGCGGGCGTGTGTCACACTTGGCCCGAATATGAGCACCTTCCCCGGGCACAGACGGTGCCAAGCGGCCCCTAAGTTTGCCCAAATGGAAGCTCCGGAGGAGGAGTGCATGCTGCCTGACAGTGAAGCCGACTATGAGCACCTTCCCCGGGCACAGGCGGTGCCAAGCGGCCCCTAAGTCTACCCTCATGGAAGCTCCGGAGGAGGAGTGCGGGCGTGTGTCACACTTGGCCCGAATATGAGCACCTTCCCCGGGCACAGACGGTGCCAAGCGGCCCCTAAGTTTGCCCAAATGGAAGCTCCGGAGGAGGAGTGCACGCTGTGTGACAGTGAAGCCGAATATGAGCACCTTCCCCGGGCACAGGCGGTGCCAAGCGGCCCCTAAGTCTACCCTTATGGAAGCTCCGGAGGAGGAGTGCGGGCGTGTGTCACACTTGGCCCGAATAGGAGCACCTTCCCCGGGCACAGACGGTGCCAAGCGGCCCCTAAGTTTGCCCTTATGGAAGCTCCGGAGGAGGAGTGCATGCTGTGTGACAGTGAAGCCGAATAGGAGCACCTTCCCCGTGCACAGGCGGTGCCAAGCGGCCCCTAAGTTTGCCCTAATGGAAGCTCCGGAGGAGGAGTGCGGGCGTGTGTCACACTTGGCCCGAATAGGAGCACCTTCCCCGGGCACAGACGGTGCCAAGCGGCCCCTAAGTTTGCCCAAATGGAAGCTCCGGAGGAGGAGTGCATGCTGCCTGACAGTGAAGCCGAATATGAGCACCTTCCCCGGGCACAGGCGGTGCCAAGCGGCCCCTAAGTTTGCCCTAATGGAAGCTCCGGAGGAGGAGTGCGGGCGTGTGTCACACTTAGCCCGGAGAGGAGCACCTTCCCCGGGCACAGGCGGTGCCAAGTGGCCCCTAAGTTTGCCCTAATGGAAGCTCCGGACAGTGAAGCCGAATATGAGCACCTTCCCCGGGCACAGGCGGTGCCAAGTGGCCCCTAAGTCTACCCTCATGGAAGCTCCGGAGGAGGAGTGCATGCTGTGTGACAGTGAAGCCGAATAGGAGCACCTTCCCCGGGCACAGACGGTGCCAAGCGGCCCCTAAGTTTGCCCTTATGGAAGCTCCGGAGGAGGAGTGCATGCTGTGTGACAGTGAAGCCGAATAGGAGCACCTTCCCCGGGCACAGACGGTGCCAAGCGGCCCCTAAGTTTGCCCTTATGGAAGCTCCGGAGGAGGAGTGCATGCTGTGTGACAGTGAAGCCGAATAGGAGCACCTTCCCCGGGCACAGACGGTGCCAAGCGGCCCCTAAGTTTGCCCTTATGGAAGCTCCGGAGGAGGATGTGCGGGCGTGTGTCACACTTGGCCCGAATATGAGCACCTTCCCCGGGCACAGACGGTGCCAAGCGGCCCCTAAGTCTACCCTCATGGAAGCTCCGGAGGAGGAGTGCGGGCGTGTGTCACACTTGGCCCGAATATGAGCACCTTCCCCGGGCACAGACGGTGCCAAGCGGCCCCTAAGTTTGCCCAAATGGAAGCTCCGGAGGAGGAGTGCACGCTGTGTGACAGTGAAGCCGAATATGAGCACCTTCCCCGGGCACAGGCGGTGCCAAGCGGCCCCTAAGTTTGCCCAAATGGAAGCTCCG
>NW_028283810.1:0-2500 GCF_059441095.1 Idiotropiscis lumnitzeri
CCCGCCCTCAGGCACGGAGCTCCGGGGAAATTTGCCTCATTTCTTCTAAGTCCCCTTTCCAGCGGGGAACTTTCATACATTGTATCCGACCACTGAAGGCTGTTGGCGGACGCGGCGCGGCTCACAGCCCGCCCTCAGGCACGGAGCTCCGGGGGAATTTGCCCCCTCATTTCTTCTAAGTCCCCTTTAGGCGACCAGGGGTTGACAATTTAGGTGACCAGGGGTTGACAATTTAGGCGACCAGGGGTGACTTTTAGGCGACCAGGGGTGAGGTTTAGGCGACCAGGGGTGAGGTTTAGGCGACCAGGGGTAGCGTTTAGGCGACCAGGGGCGTTGCAGTTCCGCCGAATTGCATTAGGGGCGCTGCAGTAGGCAAACGTTTTTACCCCTAGTCAGAGGGTCATTTGCCTACTTCCCAGGTTTACCCGGGTTTTCCAAAACACCTGGGGCACATTTTTAGGAACCACGTTTTTAGAAACAAAAATTCTTCTATGTCCACCTCCGTGAAAGAAATTGCCCAATGGTTCCCGCGGAAGAGAGCTGCCAGGCGGACGCATACTGCAATAACGGCCGCCCTGGCGCTCTGGTGGATGTTATCCTCGAAATTTCTTCTATGTGCCCATTCCAGCGGGCAACTTGCGAACAATGGTGTCCGACCATGGAAGGCTGTTGGCGGACGCGGCGCGGCTCACAGCCCGCCCTCAGGCACGGAGCTCCGGGGGAATTTTCCCCTCATTTCTTCTAAGTCCCCATTCCAGCGGGGAGCTTGCAAACGTGGTATCCGACCACTGAAGGCTGTTGGCGGGCACGGCCCCACCAGCGCAACACGGCACTTCCTATGACTCGGGTCCGACGCAGGAGGAGCGGTCCTCCCGGCCCCGCCACACGGCACTTCCTATGACTCGGGTCCGACGCAGGAGGAGCGGTCCTCCCGGCCCCGCCACACGGCACTTCCTATGACTCGGGTCCGACGCAGGAGGAGCGGTCCTCCCGGCCCCGCCACACGGCACTTCCTATGACTCGGGTCCGACGCAGGAGGAGCGGTCCTCCCGGCCCCGCCACACGGCACTTCCCATGACTCGGGTCCGACGCAGGAGGAGCGGTCCTCCCGGCCCCACCACCGCCACACGGCACTTCCCATGACCCGGGTCCGACGCAGGAGGAGCGGTCCTCCCGGCCCCACCGCAACACACACAACCACTGACCGATTGGCAATCATGACCCGCCATCGGAGGGCCCCTGCCGGCCCCGGCCTCGCGCCGGGGTGTTCGGGTGGACGGTTCCTTCGGCCTGCGGGTCGACCTCTGAGCGTTGGCCGGCACCGCAGCACACACAACCACTGACCGATTGGCAATCATGACCCGCCATCGGAGGGCCCCTGCCGGCCCCGGCCTCGCGCCGGGGTGTTCGGTGTGGACGGTTCCTTCGGCCTGCGGGTCGACCTCTGAGCGTTGGCCGGCACCGCAGCACACACATAACCACTGACCGATTGGCAATCATGACCCGCCATCGGAGGGCCCCTGCCGGCCCCGGCCTCGCGCCGGGGTGTTCGGGTGGACGGTTCCTTCGGCCTGCGGGTCGACCTCTGAGCGTTGGCCGGCACCGCATCACCGCAGCACACATAACCACTGACCGATTGGCAATCATGACCCGCCATCGGAGGGCCCCTGCCGGCCCCGGCCTCGCGCCGGGGTGTTCGGGTGGACGGTTCCTTCGGCCTGCGGGTCGACCTCTGCGCGTTGGCCGGCACTTCCCTACCGTTACCCCCCCACCCCTGGGGTTGTGACAAAACGGCACTTCCTATGACTCGGGTCCGACGCTGGAGGAGCGGTCCTCCCGGCCCATCTCGCACCCACACCCTGACATATACTGCACCACACCAACCACTGACCGATTGGCAAGCATGACCCGCCATCGGAGGGCCCCTGCCGGCCCCGGCCTCGCGCCGGGGTGTTCGGGTGGACGGTTCCTTCGGCCTGCGGATCGACCTCTAGCGCACCAACCAGCGCGAAACCGCTTTCGTCGCGAGACCGAGACGACCCTGTCGCGTGCCCGTTGGCCACACGGGCCCAGAGATGTCCTACACGGGAGTTCCGCCGCGCTCGCGGGTACCCCGCGCCGCCCCGCCACGAGAGGGGCGCGGGAGCCCAGGCCCGCATCAGCCGAGCGGTCCTTTCCGAAAAAGCATGTTTCTCAAACCCTACCGGCGTCTGTCAGAAGACGCCGCCTCCGAGTGCGTGTTGCGGTCGCGGGCGTGCGGGCGGCTCCGGCTCCCTCCCGCGACTGACCGCCACGCGGTAACGCGGCCTCTACGGACCGAGTACATACCGAGGCCCAGCCGACTTCCTCACCGCGCACGGGGGCTGAATCGTAACGGAAATTTCGGTAGCCCACGTCCGAAATAAATATGAAAGAAACGAGGGAGGCTGGGGTGCCGCCGGGGGTAACCCCGCGGGAGGCCGTCTCCCGCGGGCGCCGCCCGGTCCCCGCGCCCGGCTCC
>NW_028283810.1:12500-22500 GCF_059441095.1 Idiotropiscis lumnitzeri
AGCACCTTCCCCGGGCACGGGCCGGGAGCGAGCGCCCCCCAGCTCCATCGCTCCGGGGGTAATAGGCCGGCGTCTGCCACACTTAGGCCGGAGAGGAGCACCTTCCCCGGGCACGGGCGGGGAGCGAGCGCCCCCCAGCTCCATCGCTCCGGGGGTAATAGGCCGGCGTCTGCCACACTTAGCCCGGAGAGGAGCACCTTCCCCGGGCACGGGCGGGGAGCGAGCGCCCCCAGCTCCATCGCTCCGGGGGTAATAGGCCGGCGTCTGTCACACTTAGCCCGAATAGGAGCACCTTCCCCGGGCACGGGAGGTGCCAAGCGGCCCCTAAGTCTACCCTCATGGAAGCTCCGGAGGAGGAGGGCGGGCGTGTGTCACACTTAGCCCGGAGAGGAGCACCTTCCCCGGGCACAGGCGGTGCCAAGCGGCCCCTAAGTTTGCCCTTATGGAAGCTCCGGAGGAGGAGTGCGGGCGTGTGTCACACTTAGCCCGGAGAGGAGCACCTTCCCCGGGCACAGGCGGTGCCAAGCGGCCCCTAAGTTTGCCCAAATGGAAGCTCCGGAGGAGGAGTGCGGGCGTGTGTCACACTTGGCCCGAATAGGAGCACCTTCCCCGGGCACAGGCGGTGCCAAGCGGCCCCTAAGTTTACCCTCATGGAAACTCCGGAGGAGGAGGGCGGGCGTGTGTCACACTTGGCCCGAATATGAGGACCTTCCCCGGGCACAGGCCGTGCCAAGCGGCCCCTAAGTCTACCCTTATGGAAGCTCCGGAGGAGGAGTGCATGCTGCCTGACAGTGAAGCCGAATAGGAGCACCTTCCCCGGGCACAGACGGTGCCAAGCGGCCCCTAAGTTTGCCCTTATGGAAGCTCCGGAGGAGGAGTGCATGCTGTGTGACAGTGAAGCCGAATAGGAGCACCTTCCCCGGGCACAGACGGTGCCAAGCGGCCCCTAAGTCTACCCTTATGGAAGCTCCGGAGGAGGAGTGCGGGCTGTGTGTCACACTTGGCCCGAATATGAGCACCTTCCCCGGGCACAGGCGGTGCCAAGCGGCCCCTAAGTTTGCCCAAATGGAAGCTCCGGAGGAGGAGTGCGGGCGTGTGTCACACTTGGCCCGAATATGAGCACCTTCCCCGGGCACAGGCGGTGCCAAGCGGCCCCTAAGTTTGCCCAAATGGAAGCTCCGGAGGAGGAGTGCGGGCGTGTGTCACACTTGGCCCGAATATGAGCACCTTCCCCGGGCACAGACGGTGCCAAGCGGCCCCTAAGTTTGCCCAAATGGAAGCTCCGGAGGAGGAGTGCATGCTGCCTGACAGTGAAGCCGACTATGAGCACCTTCCCCGGGCACAGGCGGTGCCAAGCGGCCCCTAAGTCTACCCTCATGGAAGCTCCGGAGGAGGAGTGCGGGCGTGTGTCACACTTGGCCCGAATATGAGCACCTTCCCCGGGCACAGACGGTGCCAAGCGGCCCCTAAGTTTGCCCAAATGGAAGCTCCGGAGGAGGAGTGCACGCTGTGTGACAGTGAAGCCGAATATGAGCACCTTCCCCGGGCACAGGCGGTGCCAAGCGGCCCCTAAGTTTGCCCTTATGGAAGCTCCGGAGGAGGAGTGCATGCTGTGTGACAGTGAAGCCGAATATGAGCACCTTCCCCGGGCACAGGCGGTGCCAAGCGGCCCCTAAGTTTGCCCAAATGGAAGCTCCGGAGGAGGAGTGCGGGCGTGTGTCACACTTGGCCCGAATAGGAGCACCTTCCCCGGGCACGGGCGGTGCCAAGCGGCCCCTAAGTTTGCCCAAATGGAAGCTCCGGAGGAGGAGTGCATGCTGCCTGACAGTGAAGCCGAATATGAGCACCTTCCCCGGGCACAGGCGGTGCCAAGCGGCCCCTAAGTCTACCCTAATGGAAGCTCCGGAGGAGGAGGGCGGGCGTGTGTCACACTTGGCCCGAATAGGAGCACCTTCCCCGGGCACAGGCGGTGCAAAGCGGCCCCTAAGTCGGTAAAGGTTGAAATAAGTAAATAAATACAAAAAGGACGAGGGGGGAAAAAAAAAGGCAAAAACGTATAAAATTCCCCCATTCATTTCAATGGGCTCGGCCGAATTGGGCTTGCGGGACCGCCGAGGGCACGCCGGAGGGCGGTTGAGTCGGTAAAAGTTGAAATAAATGAATAAATACAAAAAGGACGAGGGGGGGGAAAAAAAAGGCAAAAACGTATAAAATTCCCCCATTCATTTCAATGGGCTCGGCCGAATTGGGCTTGCGGGACCGCCGAGGGCACGCCGGAGGGCGGTTGAGTCGGTAAAAGTTGAAATAAATGAATAAATACAAAAAGAACGATGGGGGGGGGGAAAAAAGGCAAAAACGTATAAAATTCCCCCATTCATTTCAATGGGCTCGGCCGAATTGGGCTTGCGGGACCGCCGAGGGCACGCCGGAGGGCGGTTGAGTCGGTAAAAGTTGAAATAAATGAATAAATACAAAAAGAACGAGGGGGGGAAAAAAGGCAAAAACGTATAAAATCCCCCCATTCATTTCAATGGGCTCGGCCGAATTGGGCTTGCGGGACCGCCGAGGGCACGCCGGAGGGCGGTTGAGTCGGTAAAAGTTGAAATAAATGAATAAATACAAAAAGAACGAGGGGGGGAAAAAAAAGGCAAAAACGTATAAAATTCCCCCCATTCATTTCAATGGGTTCGGCCGAATTGGGCTTGCGGGACCGCCGGGGGCACGCCGGAGGGCGGTTGAGTCGGTAAAAGTTGAAATAAATGAATAAATACAAAAAGAACGAGGGGGGGAAAAAAGGCAAAAACGTATAAAATCCCCCCATTCATTTCAATGGGCTCGGCCGAATTGGGCTTGCGGGACCGCCGAGGGCACGCCGGAGGGCGGTTGAGTCGGTAAAAGTTGAAATAAATGAATAAATACAAAAAGAACGAGGGGGGGGGGAAAAAAGGCAAAAACGTATAAAATTCCCCCATTCATTTCAATGGGCTCGGCCGAATTGGGCTTGCGGGACCGCCGAGGGCACGCCGGAGGGCGGTTGAGTCGGTAAAAGTTGAAATAAATGAATAAATACAAAAAGAACGAGGGGGGGAAAAAAGGCAAAAACGTATAAAATCCCCCCATTCATTTCAATGGGCTCGGCCGAATTGGGCTTGCGGGACCGCCGAGGGCACGCCGGAGGGCGGTTGAGTCGGTAAAAGTTGAAATAAATGAATAAATACAAAAAGAACGAGGGGGGGGAAAAAAAAGGCAAAAACGTATAAAATTCCCCCATTCATTTCAATGGGTTCGGCCGAATTGGGCTTGCGGGACCGCCGGGGGCACGCCGGAGGGCGGTTGAGTCGGTAAAAGTTGAAATAAATGAATAAATACAAAAAGAACGAGGGGGGGGAAAAAAAGGCAAAAACGTATAAAATTCCCCCATTCATTTCAATGGGTTCGGCCGAATTGGGCTTGCGGGACCGCCGGGGGCACGCCGGAGGGCGGTTGAGTCGGTAAAAGTTGAAATAAATGAATAAATACAAAAAGAACGAGGGGGGGAAAAAAGGCAAAAACGTATAAAATCCCCCCATTCATTTCAATGGGCTCGGCCGAATTGGGCTTGCGGGACCGCCGAGGGCACGCCGGAGGGCGGTTGAGTCGGTAAAAGTTGAAATAAATGAATAAATACAAAAAGAACGAGGGGGGAAAAAAAGGCAAAAACGTATAAAATTCCCCCATTCATTTCAATGGGCTCGGCCGAATTGGGCTTGCGGGACCGCCGAGGGCACGCCGGAGGGCGGTTGAGTCGGTAAAAGTTGAAATAAATGAATAAATACAAAAAGAACGAGGGGGGGGAAAAAAAGGCAAAAACGTATAAAATTCCCCCATTCATTTCAATGGGCTCGGCCGAATTGGGCTTGCGGGACCGCCGAGGGCACGCCGGAGGGCGGTTGAGTCGGTAAAAGTTGAAATAAATGAATAAATACAAAAAGAACGAGGGGGGGGGGAAAAAAGGCAAAAACGTATAAAATTCCCCCATTCATTTCAATGGGCTCGGCCGAATTGGGCTTGCGGGACCGCCGAGGGCACGCCGGAGGGCGGTTGAGTCGGTAAAAGTTGAAATAAATGAATAAATACAAAAAGAACGAGGGGGGGAAAAAAAAGGCAAAAACGTATAAAATTCCCCCATTCATTTCAATGGGCTCGGCTAAAATGGGCCTGCAGTACTGCCGAGAGGCCGCCGGAGGACGCCCTAGTAGGCAAACGTTGATCCCCACACACGAGGGGTCAGTTAGGCGACCAGGGGTAGCGTTTAGGCGACCAGGGGTAGCGTTTAGGTGACCAGGGGAAGCGTTTAGGCGACCAGGGGTAGCGTTTAGGTGACCAGGGGTAGCGTTTAGGCGACCAGGGGTAGCGTTTAGGCGACCAGGGGTAGCGTTTAGGCGACCAGGGGTAGCTTTTAGGCGACCAGGGGTAGCTTTTAGGCGACCAGGGGTAGCGTTTAGGCGACCAGGGGCGTTGCAGTTCCGCCGAATTGCATTAGGGGCGCTGCAGTAGGCAAACGTTCTTCCCCCCTAGTCAGAGGGTCATTTGCCTACTTCCCAGGTTTACCCGGGTTTTCCAAAACACCTGGGGCACATTTTCAGGGATCACGTTTTTAGAAACAAAAATATTCATAATTTCTTCTAAGTCCCCTTTCCAGCGGGGAACTTTGAAACATTGTATCCGACCACTGAAGGCTGTTGGCGGGCACGGCGCGGCAAACAGCCCGCACTCAGGCATGGAGCTCCGGGGAAAGTTGCCTAATTTCTTCTAAGTCCCCTTTCCAGCGGGGAACTTTGAAACATTGTATCCGACCGTGGAAGGCTGTTGGCGGGCACGGCGCGGCTCATAGCCGGCCCTCAGGCACGGAGCTCCGGGTGAATTTTCACAAATTTCTTCTAAGTCCCCTTTCCAGCGGGGAACTTTGAAACATTGTATCCGACCGTGGAAGGCTGTTGGCGGGCACGGCGCGGCTCATAGCCGGCCCTCGGGCACGGAGCTCCGGGTGAATTTTACAAATTTCTTCTAAGTCCCCTTTCCAGCGGGGAACTTTGAAACATTGTATCCGACCGTGGAAGGCTGTTGGCGGGCACGGCGCGGCTCATAGCCGGCCCTCGGGCACGGAGCTCCGGGTGAATTTTTACAAATTTCTTCTAAGTCCCCTTTCCAGCGGGGAACTTTGAAACATTGTATCCGACCGTGGAAGGCTGTTGGCGGGCACGGCGCGGCTCATAGCCGGCCCTCGGGCACGGAGCTCCGGGTGAATTTTCACAAATTTCTTCTAAGTCCCCTTTCCAGCGGGGAACTTTGAAACATTGTATCCGACCGTGGAAGGCTGTTGGCGGGCACGGCGCGGCTCATAGCCGGCCCTCAGGCACGGAGCTCCGGGTGAATTTTCACAAATTTCTTCTAAGTCCCCTTTCCAGCGGGGAACTTTGAAACATTGTATCCGACCAAAGGAAGGCTGTTGGCGGGCGCGGCGCGGCTCATAGCCGGCCCTCGGGCACGGAGCTCCGGGTGAATTTTACTCAATTCTTCTAAGTCCCCTTTCCAGCGGGGAACTTTCAAACATTGTATCCGACCACTGAAGGCTGTTGGCGGGCGCGGCGCGGCTCATAGCCGGCCCTCAGGCACGGAGCTCCGGGTGAATTTTCACAAATTTCTTCTAAGTCCCCTTTCCAGCGGGGAACTTTGAAACATTGTATCCGACCGTGGAAGGCTGTTGGCGGGCACGGCGCGGCTCATAGCCGGCCCTCGGGCACGGAGCTCCGGGTGAATTTTCACAAATTTCTTCTAAGTCCCCTTTCCAGCGGGGAACTTTGAAACATTGTATCCGACCGTGGAAGGCTGTTGGCGGGCACGGCGCGGCTCATAGCCGGCCCTCGGGCACGGAGCTCCGGGTGAATTTTTACAAATTTCTTCTAAGTCCCCTTTCCAGCGGGGAACTTTGAAACATTGTATCCGACCGTGGAAGGCTGTTGGCGGGCACGGCGCGGCTCATAGCCGGCCCTCGGGCACGGAGCTCCGGGTGAATTTTCACAAATTTCTTCTAAGTCCCCTTTCCAGCGGGGAACTTTGAAACATTGTATCCGACCGTGGAAGGCTGTTGGCGGGCACGGCGCGGCTCATAGCCGGCCCTCGGGCACGGAGCTCCGGATGAATTTTTACAAATTTCTTCTAAGTCCCCTTTCCAGCGGGGAACTTTGAAACATTGTATCCGACCGTGGAAGGCTGTTGGCGGGCACGGCGCGGCTCATAGCCGGCCCTCGGGCACGGAGCTCCGGGTGAATTTTCACAAATTTCTTCTAAGTCCCCTTTCCAGCGGGGAACTTTGAAACATTGTATCCGACCGTGGAAGGCTGTTGGCGGGCGCGGCGCGGCTCATAGCCGGCCCTCGGGCACGGAGCTCCGGGTGAATTTTTACAAATTTCTTCTAAGTCCCCTTTCCAGCGGGGAACTTTGAAACATTGTATCCGACCGTGGAAGGCTGTTGGCGGGCACGGCGGGGCTCATAGCCGGCCCTCGGGCACGGAGCTCCGGGTGAATTTTTACAAATTTCTTCTAAGTCCCCTTTCCAGCGGGGAACTTTGAAACATTGTATCCGACCGTGGAAGGCTGTTGGCGGGCACGGCGGGGCTCATAGCCGGCCCTCGGGCACGGAGCTCCGGGTGAATTTTACAAATTTCTTCTAAGTCCCCTTTCCAGCGGGGAACTTTGAAACATTGTATCCGACCAAAGGAAGGCTGTTGGCGGGCGCGGCGCGGCTCATAGCCGGCCCTCGGGCACGGAGCTCCGGGTGAATTTTACAAATTTCTTCTAAGTCCCCTTTCCAGCGGGGAACTTTGAAACATTGTATCCGACCGTGGAAGGCTGTTGGCGGACGCGGCGCGGCTCACAGCCCGCCCTCAGGCACGGAGCTCCGGGGGAATTTCCCCCTCATTTCTTCTAAGTCCCCTTTCCAGCGGGGAACTTTCAAACATTGTATCCGACCGTGGAAGGCTGTTGGCGGGCACGGCGCGGCTCATAGCCGGCCCTCAGGCACGGAGCTCCGGGTGAATTTGACAAATTCCTTCTAAGTCCCCTTTCCAGCGGGGAACTTTGAAACATTGTATCCGACCGTGGAAGGCTGTTGGCGGGCACGGCGCGGCTCATAGCCGGCCCTCAGGCACGGAGCTCCGGGTGAATTTGACAAATTCCTTCTAAGTCCCCTTTCCAGCGGGGAACTTTGAAACATTGTATCCGACCGTGGAAGGCTGTTGGCGGGCACGGCGCGGCTCATAGCCGGCCCTCAGGCACGGAGCTCCGGGTGAATTTTTACAAATTTCTTCTAAGTCCCCTTTCCAGCGGGGAACTTTGAAACATTGTATCCGACCACTGAAGGCTGTTGGCGGACGCGGCGCGGCTCACAGCCCGCCCTCAGGCACGGAGCTCCGGGGAAATTTGGCTCATTTCTTCTAAGTCCCCTTTCCAGCGGGGACCTTTCAAACATTGTATCCGACCACTGAAGGCTGTTGGCGGGCGCGGCGCGGCTCACAGCCCGCCCTCAGGCACGGAGCTCCGGGGAAATTTGCCTCATTTCTTCTAAGTCCCCTTTCCAGCGGGGAACTTTCAAACATTGTATCCGACCACTGAAGGCTGTTGGCGGGCGCGGCGCGGCTCACAGCCCGCCCTCAGGCACGGAGCTCCGGGGAAATTTGCCTCATTTCTTCTAAGTCCCCTTTCCAGCGGGGAACTTTCATACATTGTATCCGACCACTGAAGGCTGTTGGCGGACGCGGCGCGGCTCACAGCCCGCCCTCAGGCACGGAGCTCCGGGGGAATTTGCCCCCTCATTTCTTCTAAGTCCCCTTTAGGCGACCAGGGGTTGACAATTTAGGTGACCAGGGGTTGACAATTTAGGCGACCAGGGGTGACTTTTAGGCGACCAGGGGTGAGGTTTAGGCGACCAGGGGTGAGGTTTAGGCGACCAGGGGTAGCGTTTAGGCGACCAGGGGCGTTGCAGTTCCGCCGAATTGCATTAGGGGCGCTGCAGTAGGCAAACGTTTTTACCCCTAGTCAGAGGGTCATTTGCCTACTTCCCAGGTTTACCCGGGTTTTCCAAAACACCTGGGGCACATTTTTAGGAACCACGTTTTTAGAAACAAAAATTCTTCTATGTCCACCTCCGTGAAAGAAATTGCCCAATGGTTCCCGCGGAAGAGAGCTGCCAGGCGGACGCATACTGCAATAACGGCCGCCCTGGCGCTCTGGTGGATGTTATCCTCGAAATTTCTTCTATGTGCCCATTCCAGCGGGCAACTTGCGAACAATGGTGTCCGACCATGGAAGGCTGTTGGCGGACGCGGCGCGGCTCACAGCCCGCCCTCAGGCACGGAGCTCCGGGGGAATTTTCCCCTCATTTCTTCTAAGTCCCCATTCCAGCGGGGAGCTTGCAAACGTGGTATCCGACCACTGAAGGCTGTTGGCGGGCACGGCCCCACCAGCGCAACACGGCACTTCCTATGACTCGGGTCCGACGCAGGAGGAGCGGTCCTCCCGGCCCCGCCACACGGCACTTCCTATGACTCGGGTCCGACGCAGGAGGAGCGGTCCTCCCGGCCCCGCCACACGGCACTTCCTATGACTCGGGTCCGACGCAGGAGGAGCGGTCCTCCCGGCCCCGCCACACGGCACTTCCTATGACTCGGGTCCGACGCAGGAGGAGCGGTCCTCCCGGCCCCGCCACACGGCACTTCCCATGACTCGGGTCCGACGCAGGAGGAGCGGTCCTCCCGGCCCCACCACCGCCACACGGCACTTCCCATGACCCGGGTCCGACGCAGGAGGAGCGGTCCTCCCGGCCCCACCGCAACACACACAACCACTGACCGATTGGCAATCATGACCCGCCATCGGAGGGCCCCTGCCGGCCCCGGCCTCGCGCCGGGGTGTTCGGGTGGACGGTTCCTTCGGCCTGCGGGTCGACCTCTGAGCGTTGGCCGGCACCGCAGCACACACAACCACTGACCGATTGGCAATCATGACCCGCCATCGGAGGGCCCCTGCCGGCCCCGGCCTCGCGCCGGGGTGTTCGGGTGGACGGTTCCTTCGGCCTGCGGGTCGACCTCTGAGCGTTGGCCGGCACCGCAGCACACACATAACCACTGACCGATTGGCAATCATGACCCGCCATCGGAGGGCCCCTGCCGGCCCCGGCCTCGCGCCGGGGTGTTCGGGTGGACGGTTCCTTCGGCCTGCGGGTCGACCTCTGAGCGTTGGCCGGCACCGCATCACCGCAGCACACATAACCACTGACCGATTGGCAATCATGACCCGCCATCGGAGGGCCCCTGCCGGCCCCGGCCTCGCGCCGGGGTGTTCGGGTGGACGGTTCCTTCGGCCTGCGGGTCGACCTCTGCGCGTTGGCCGGCACTTCCCTACCGTTACCCCCCCACCCCTGGGGTTGTGACAAAACGGCACTTCCTATGACTCGGGTCCGACGCTGGAGGAGCGGTCCTCCCGGCCCATCTCGCACCCACACCCTGACATATACTGCACCACACCAACCACTGACCGATTGGCAAGCATGACCCGCCATCGGAGGGCCCCTGCCGGCCCCGGCCTCGCGCCGGGGTGTTCGGGTGGACGGTTCCTTCGGCCTGCGGATCGACCTCTAGCGCACCAACCAGCGCGAAACCGCTTTCGTCGCGAGACCGAGACGACCCTGTCGCGTGCCCGTTGGCCACACGGGCCCAGAGATGTCCTACACGGGAGTTCCGCCGCGCTCGCGGGTACCCCGCGCCGCCCCGCCACGAGAGGGGCGCGGGAGCCCAGGCCCGCATCAGCCGAGCGGTCCTTTCCGAAAAAGCATGTTTCTCAAACCCTACCGGCGTCTGTCAGAAGACGCCGCCTCCGAGTGCGTGTTGCGGTCGCGGGCGTGCGGGCGGCTCCGGCTCCCTCCCGCGACTGACCGCCACGCGGTAACGCGGCCTCTACGGAC
>NW_028283810.1:32500-40000 GCF_059441095.1 Idiotropiscis lumnitzeri
GGCCCCTAAGTTTGCCCTTATGGAAGCTCCGGAGGAGGAGTGCGGGCGTGTGTCACACTTAGCCCGGAGAGGAGCACCTTCCCCGGGCACAGGCGGTGCCAAGCGGCCCCTAAGTTTGCCCAAATGGAAGCTCCGGAGGAGGAGTGCGGGCGTGTGTCACACTTGGCCCGAATAGGAGCACCTTCCCCGGGCACAGGCGGTGCCAAGCGGCCCCTAAGTTTACCCTCATGGAAACTCCGGAGGAGGAGGGCGGGCGTGTGTCACACTTGGCCCGAATATGAGGACCTTCCCCGGGCACAGGCCGTGCCAAGCGGCCCCTAAGTCTACCCTTATGGAAGCTCCGGAGGAGGAGTGCATGCTGCCTGACAGTGAAGCCGAATAGGAGCACCTTCCCCGGGCACAGACGGTGCCAAGCGGCCCCTAAGTTTGCCCTTATGGAAGCTCCGGAGGAGGAGTGCATGCTGTGTGACAGTGAAGCCGAATAGGAGCACCTTCCCCGGGCACAGACGGTGCCAAGCGGCCCCTAAGTCTACCCTTATGGAAGCTCCGGAGGAGGAGTGCGGGCGTGTGTCACACTTGGCCCGAATATGAGCACCTTCCCCGGGCACAGGCGGTGCCAAGCGGCCCCTAAGTTTGCCCAAATGGAAGCTCCGGAGGAGGAGTGCGGGCGTGTGTCACACTTGGCCCGAATATGAGCACCTTCCCCGGGCACAGGCGGTGCCAAGCGGCCCCTAAGTTTGCCCAAATGGAAGCTCCGGAGGAGGAGTGCGGGCGTGTGTCACACTTGGCCCGAATATGAGCACCTTCCCCGGGCACAGACGGTGCCAAGCGGCCCCTAAGTTTGCCCAAATGGAAGCTCCGGAGGAGGAGTGCATGCTGCCTGACAGTGAAGCCGACTATGAGCACCTTCCCCGGGCACAGGCGGTGCCAAGCGGCCCCTAAGTCTACCCTCATGGAAGCTCCGGAGGAGGAGTGCGGGCGTGTGTCACACTTGGCCCGAATATGAGCACCTTCCCCGGGCACAGACGGTGCCAAGCGGCCCCTAAGTTTGCCCAAATGGAAGCTCCGGAGGAGGAGTGCACGCTGTGTGACAGTGAAGCCGAATATGAGCACCTTCCCCGGGCACAGGCGGTGCCAAGCGGCCCCTAAGTTTGCCCTTATGGAAGCTCCGGAGGAGGAGTGCATGCTGTGTGACAGTGAAGCCGAATATGAGCACCTTCCCCGGGCACAGGCGGTGCCAAGCGGCCCCTAAGTTTGCCCAAATGGAAGCTCCGGAGGAGGAGTGCGGGCGTGTGTCACACTTGGCCCGAATAGGAGCACCTTCCCCGGGCACGGGCGGTGCCAAGCGGCCCCTAAGTTTGCCCAAATGGAAGCTCCGGAGGAGGAGTGCATGCTGCCTGACAGTGAAGCCGAATATGAGCACCTTCCCCGGGCACAGGCGGTGCCAAGCGGCCCCTAAGTCTACCCTAATGGAAGCTCCGGAGGAGGAGGGCGGGCGTGTGTCACACTTGGCCCGAATAGGAGCACCTTCCCCGGGCACAGGCGGTGCAAAGCGGCCCCTAAGTCGGTAAAGGTTGAAATAAGTAAATAAATACAAAAAGGACGAGGGGGGAAAAAAAAAGGCAAAAACGTATAAAATTCCCCCATTCATTTCAATGGGCTCGGCCGAATTGGGCTTGCGGGACCGCCGAGGGCACGCCGGAGGGCGGTTGAGTCGGTAAAAGTTGAAATAAATGAATAAATACAAAAAGGACGAGGGGGGGGAAAAAAAAGGCAAAAACGTATAAAATTCCCCCATTCATTTCAATGGGCTCGGCCGAATTGGGCTTGCGGGACCGCCGAGGGCACGCCGGAGGGCGGTTGAGTCGGTAAAAGTTGAAATAAATGAATAAATACAAAAAGAACGAGGGGGGGGGGAAAAAAGGCAAAAACGTATAAAATTCCCCCATTCATTTCAATGGGCTCGGCCGAATTGGGCTTGCGGGACCGCCGAGGGCACGCCGGAGGGCGGTTGAGTCGGTAAAAGTTGAAATAAATGAATAAATACAAAAAGAACGAGGGGGGGAAAAAAGGCAAAAACGTATAAAATCCCCCCATTCATTTCAATGGGCTCGGCCGAATTGGGCTTGCGGGACCGCCGAGGGCACGCCGGAGGGCGGTTGAGTCGGTAAAAGTTGAAATAAATGAATAAATACAAAAAGAACGAGGGGGGGAAAAAAAAGGCAAAAACGTATAAAATTCCCCCATTCATTTCAATGGGTTCGGCCGAATTGGGCTTGCGGGACCGCCGGGGGCACGCCGGAGGGCGGTTGAGTCGGTAAAAGTTGAAATAAATGAATAAATACAAAAAGAACGAGGGGGGGAAAAAAAAGGCAAAAACGTATAAAATTCCCCCATTCATTTCAATGGGTTCGGCCGAATTGGGCTTGCGGGACCGCCGGGGGCACGCCGGAGGGCGGTTGAGTCGGTAAAAGTTGAAATAAATGAATAAATACAAAAAGAACGAGGGGGGGAAAAAAGGCAAAAACGTATAAAATCCCCCCATTCATTTCAATGGGCTCGGCCGAATTGGGCTTGCGGGACCGCCGAGGGCACGCCGGAGGGCGGTTGAGTCGGTAAAAGTTGAAATAAATGAATAAATACAAAAAGAACGAGGGGGGAAAAAAAGGCAAAAACGTATAAAATTCCCCCATTCATTTCAATGGGCTCGGCCGAATTGGGCTTGCGGGACCGCCGAGGGCACGCCGGAGGGCGGTTGAGTCGGTAAAAGTTGAAATAAATGAATAAATACAAAAAGAACGAGGGGGGGAAAAAAAAGGCAAAAACGTATAAAATTCCCCCATTCATTTCAATGGGCTCGGCCGAATTGGGCTTGCGGGACCGCCGAGGGCACGCCGGAGGGCGGTTGAGTCGGTAAAAGTTGAAATAAATGAATAAATACAAAAAGAACGAGGGGGGGGGAAAAAAGGCAAAAACGTATAAAATTCCCCCATTCATTTCAATGGGCTCGGCCGAATTGGGCTTGCGGGACCGCCGAGGGCACGCCGGAGGGCGGTTGAGTCGGTAAAAGTTGAAATAAATGAATAAATACAAAAAGAACGAGGGGGGGAAAAAAAAGGCAAAAACGTATAAAATTCCCCCATTCATTTCAATGGGCTCGGCTAAAATGGGCCTGCAGTACTGCCGAGAGGCCGCCGGAGGACGCCCTAGTAGGCAAACGTTGATCCCCACACACGAGGGGTCAGTTAGGCGACCAGGGGTAGCGTTTAGGCGACCAGGGGTAGCGTTTAGGTGACCAGGGGAAGCGTTTAGGCGACCAGGGGTAGCGTTTAGGTGACCAGGGGTAGCGTTTAGGCGACCAGGGGTAGCGTTTAGGCGACCAGGGGTAGCGTTTAGGCGACCAGGGGTAGCTTTTAGGCGACCAGGGGTAGCTTTTAGGCGACCAGGGGTAGCGTTTAGGCGACCAGGGGCGTTGCAGTTCCGCCGAATTGCATTAGGGGCGCTGCAGTAGGCAAACGTTCTTCCCCCCTAGTCAGAGGGTCATTTGCCTACTTCCCAGGTTTACCCGGGTTTTCCAAAACACCTGGGGCACATTTTCAGGGATCACGTTTTTAGAAACAAAAATATTCATAATTTCTTCTAAGTCCCCTTTCCAGCGGGGAACTTTGAAACATTGTATCCGACCACTGAAGGCTGTTGGCGGGCACGGCGCGGCAAACAGCCCGCACTCAGGCATGGAGCTCCGGGGAAAGTTGCCTAATTTCTTCTAAGTCCCCTTTCCAGCGGGGAACTTTGAAACATTGTATCCGACCGTGGAAGGCTGTTGGCGGGCACGGCGCGGCTCATAGCCGGCCCTCAGGCACGGAGCTCCGGGTGAATTTTCACAAATTTCTTCTAAGTCCCCTTTCCAGCGGGGAACTTTGAAACATTGTATCCGACCGTGGAAGGCTGTTGGCGGGCACGGCGCGGCTCATAGCCGGCCCTCGGGCACGGAGCTCCGGGTGAATTTTACAAATTTCTTCTAAGTCCCCTTTCCAGCGGGGAACTTTGAAACATTGTATCCGACCGTGGAAGGCTGTTGGCGGGCACGGCGCGGCTCATAGCCGGCCCTCAGGCACGGAGCTCCGGGTGAATTTTCACAAATTTCTTCTAAGTCCCCTTTCCAGCGGGGAACTTTGAAACATTGTATCCGACCAAAGGAAGGCTGTTGGCGGGCGCGGCGCGGCTCATAGCCGGCCCTCGGGCACGGAGCTCCGGGTGAATTTTACTCAATTCTTCTAAGTCCCCTTTCCAGCGGGGAACTTTCAAACATTGTATCCGACCACTGAAGGCTGTTGGCGGGCGCGGCGCGGCTCATAGCCGGCCCTCAGGCACGGAGCTCCGGGTGAATTTTCACAAATTTCTTCTAAGTCCCCTTTCCAGCGGGGAACTTTGAAACATTGTATCCGACCGTGGAAGGCTGTTGGCGGGCACGGCGCGGCTCATAGCCGGCCCTCGGGCACGGAGCTCCGGGTGAATTTTCACAAATTTCTTCTAAGTCCCCTTTCCAGCGGGGAACTTTGAAACATTGTATCCGACCGTGGAAGGCTGTTGGCGGGCACGGCGCGGCTCATAGCCGGCCCTCGGGCACGGAGCTCCGGGTGAATTTTTACAAATTTCTTCTAAGTCCCCTTTCCAGCGGGGAACTTTGAAACATTGTATCCGACCGTGGAAGGCTGTTGGCGGGCACGGCGCGGCTCATAGCCGGCCCTCGGGCACGGAGCTCCGGGTGAATTTTCACAAATTTCTTCTAAGTCCCCTTTCCAGCGGGGAACTTTGAAACATTGTATCCGACCGTGGAAGGCTGTTGGCGGGCACGGCGCGGCTCATAGCCGGCCCTCGGGCACGGAGCTCCGGATGAATTTTTACAAATTTCTTCTAAGTCCCCTTTCCAGCGGGGAACTTTGAAACATTGTATCCGACCGTGGAAGGCTGTTGGCGGGCACGGCGCGGCTCATAGCCGGCCCTCGGGCACGGAGCTCCGGGTGAATTTTCACAAATTTCTTCTAAGTCCCCTTTCCAGCGGGGAACTTTGAAACATTGTATCCGACCGTGGAAGGCTGTTGGCGGGCGCGGCGCGGCTCATAGCCGGCCCTCGGGCACGGAGCTCCGGGTGAATTTTTACAAATTTCTTCTAAGTCCCCTTTCCAGCGGGGAACTTTGAAACATTGTATCCGACCGTGGAAGGCTGTTGGCGGGCACGGCGGGGCTCATAGCCGGCCCTCGGGCACGGAGCTCCGGGTGAATTTTTACAAATTTCTTCTAAGTCCCCTTTCCAGCGGGGAACTTTGAAACATTGTATCCGACCGTGGAAGGCTGTTGGCGGGCACGGCGGGGCTCATAGCCGGCCCTCGGGCACGGAGCTCCGGGTGAATTTTACAAATTTCTTCTAAGTCCCCTTTCCAGCGGGGAACTTTGAAACATTGTATCCGACCAAAGGAAGGCTGTTGGCGGGCGCGGCGCGGCTCATAGCCGGCCCTCGGGCACGGAGCTCCGGGTGAATTTTACAAATTTCTTCTAAGTCCCCTTTCCAGCGGGGAACTTTGAAACATTGTATCCGACCGTGGAAGGCTGTTGGCGGACGCGGCGCGGCTCACAGCCCGCCCTCAGGCACGGAGCTCCGGGGGAATTTCCCCCTCATTTCTTCTAAGTCCCCTTTCCAGCGGGGAACTTTCAAACATTGTATCCGACCGTGGAAGGCTGTTGGCGGGCACGGCGCGGCTCATAGCCGGCCCTCAGGCACGGAGCTCCGGGTGAATTTGACAAATTCCTTCTAAGTCCCCTTTCCAGCGGGGAACTTTGAAACATTGTATCCGACCGTGGAAGGCTGTTGGCGGGCACGGCGCGGCTCATAGCCGGCCCTCAGGCACGGAGCTCCGGGTGAATTTGACAAATTCCTTCTAAGTCCCCTTTCCAGCGGGGAACTTTGAAACATTGTATCCGACCGTGGAAGGCTGTTGGCGGGCACGGCGCGGCTCATAGCCGGCCCTCAGGCACGGAGCTCCGGGTGAATTTTTACAAATTTCTTCTAAGTCCCCTTTCCAGCGGGGAACTTTGAAACATTGTATCCGACCACTGAAGGCTGTTGGCGGACGCGGCGCGGCTCACAGCCCGCCCTCAGGCACGGAGCTCCGGGGAAATTTGGCTCATTTCTTCTAAGTCCCCTTTCCAGCGGGGACCTTTCAAACATTGTATCCGACCACTGAAGGCTGTTGGCGGGCGCGGCGCGGCTCACAGCCCGCCCTCAGGCACGGAGCTCCGGGGAAATTTGCCTCATTTCTTCTAAGTCCCCTTTCCAGCGGGGAACTTTCAAACATTGTATCCGACCACTGAAGGCTGTTGGCGGGCGCGGCGCGGCTCACAGCCCGCCCTCAGGCACGGAGCTCCGGGGAAATTTGCCTCATTTCTTCTAAGTCCCCTTTCCAGCGGGGAACTTTCATACATTGTATCCGACCACTGAAGGCTGTTGGCGGACGCGGCGCGGCTCACAGCCCGCCCTCAGGCACGGAGCTCCGGGGGAATTTGCCCCCTCATTTCTTCTAAGTCCCCTTTAGGCGACCAGGGGTTGACAATTTAGGTGACCAGGGGTTGACAATTTAGGCGACCAGGGGTGACTTTTAGGCGACCAGGGGTGAGGTTTAGGCGACCAGGGGTGAGGTTTAGGCGACCAGGGGTAGCGTTTAGGCGACCAGGGGCGTTGCAGTTCCGCCGAATTGCATTAGGGGCGCTGCAGTAGGCAAACGTTTTTACCCCTAGTCAGAGGGTCATTTGCCTACTTCCCAGGTTTACCCGGGTTTTCCAAAACACCTGGGGCACATTTTTAGGAACCACGTTTTTAGAAACAAAAATTCTTCTATGTCCACCTCCGTGAAAGAAATTGCCCAATGGTTCCCGCGGAAGAGAGCTGCCAGGCGGACGCATACTGCAATAACGGCCGCCCTGGCGCTCTGGTGGATGTTATCCTCGAAATTTCTTCTATGTGCCCATTCCAGCGGGCAACTTGCGAACAATGGTGTCCGACCATGGAAGGCTGTTGGCGGACGCGGCGCGGCTCACAGCCCGCCCTCAGGCACGGAGCTCCGGGGGAATTTTCCCCTCATTTCTTCTAAGTCCCCATTCCAGCGGGGAGCTTGCAAACGTGGTATCCGACCACTGAAGGCTGTTGGCGGGCACGGCCCCACCAGCGCAACACGGCACTTCCTATGACTCGGGTCCGACGCAGGAGGAGCGGTCCTCCCGGCCCCGCCACACGGCACTTCCTATGACTCGGGTCCGACGCAGGAGGAGCGGTCCTCCCGGCCCCGCCACACGGCACTTCCTATGACTCGGGTCCGACGCAGGAGGAGCGGTCCTCCCGGCCCCGCCACACGGCACTTCCTATGACTCGGGTCCGACGCAGGAGGAGCGGTCCTCCCGGCCCCGCCACACGGCACTTCCCATGACTCGGGTCCGACGCAGGAG
>NW_028283810.1:52500-60000 GCF_059441095.1 Idiotropiscis lumnitzeri
GCACAGGCGGTGCCAAGCGGCCCCTAAGTTTGCCCTTATGGAAGCTCCGGAGGAGGAGTGCATGCTGTGTGACAGTGAAGCCGAATAGGAGCACCTTCCCCGGGCACAGACGGTGCCAAGCGGCCCCTAAGTTTGCCCTTATGGAAGCTCCGGAGGAGGAGTGCATGCTGTGTGACAGTGAAGCCGAATAGGAGCACCTTCCCCGGGCACAGACGGTGCCAAGCGGCCCCTAAGTTTGCCCTTATGGAAGCTCCGGAGGAGGAGTGCATGCTGTGTGACAGTGAAGCCGAATAGGAGCACCTTCCCCGGGCACAGACGGTGCCAAGCGGCCCCTAAGTTTGCCCTTATGGAAGCTCCGGAGGAGGAGTGCATGCTGTGTGACAGTGAAGCCGAATAGGAGCACCTTCCCCGGGCACAGACGGTGCCAAGCGGCCCCTAAGTTTGCCCTTATGGAAGCTCCGGAGGAGGAGTGCATGCTGTGTGACAGTGAAGCCGAATAGGAGCACCTTCCCCGGGCACAGACGGTGCCAAGCGGCCCCTAAGTTTGCCCTTATGGAAGCTCCGGAGGAGGAGTGCATGCTGTGTGACAGTGAAGCCGAATAGGAGCACCTTCCCCGGGCACAGACGGTGCCAAGCGGCCCCTAAGTTTGCCCTTATGGAAGCTCCGGAGGAGGAGTGCATGCTGTGTGACAGTGAAGCCGAATATGAGCACCTTCCCCGGGCACGGGAGGTGCCAAGCGGCCCCTAAGTCTACCCTCATGGAAGCTCCGGAGGAGGAGGGCGGGCGTGTGTCACACTTGGCCCGAATAGGAGCACCTTCCCCGGGCACAGGCGGTGCCAAGCGGCCCCTAAGTTTGCCCTTATGGAAGCTCCGGAGGATGAGTGCATGCTGCCTGACAGTGAAGCCGAATATGAGCACCTTCCCCGGGCACAGGCGGTGCCAAGCGGCCCCTAAGTTTGCCCTAATGGAAGCTCCGGAGGAGGAGTGCGGGCGTGTGTCACACTTGGCCCGAATATGAGCACCTTCCCCGGGCACAGGCGGTGCCAAGCGGCCCCTAAGTTTGCCCTTATGGAAGCTCCGGAGGAGGAGTGCATGCTGTGTGACAGTGAAGCCGAATATGAGCACCTTCCCCGGGCACGGGAGGTGCCAAGCGGCCCCTAAGTCTACCCTCATGGAAGCTCCGGAGGAGGAGTGCGGGCGTGTGTCACACTTGGCCCGAATATGAGCACCTTCCCCGGGCACAGACGGTGCCAAGCGGCCCCTAAGTTTGCCCTTATGGAAGCTCCGGAGGAGGAGTGCATGCTGTGTGACAGTGAAGCCGAATAGGAGCACCTTCCCCGGGCACAGACGGTGCCAAGCGGCCCCTAAGTTTGCCCAAATGGAAGCTCCGGAGGAGGAGTGCATGCTGCATGACAGTGAAGCCGAATAGGAGCACCTTCCCCGGGCACAGACGGTGCCAAGCGGCCCCTAAGTTTGCCCAAATGGAAGCTCCGGAGGAGGAGTGCGGGCGTGTGTCACACTTGGCCCGAATATGAGCACCTTCCCCGGGCACAGACGGTGCCAAGCGGCCCCTAAGTTTGCCCAAATGGAAGCTCCGGAGGAGGAGTGCATGCTGCCTGACAGTGAAGCCGACTATGAGCACCTTCCCCGGGCACAGGCGGTGCCAAGCGGCCCCTAAGTCTACCCTCATGGAAGCTCCGGAGGAGGAGTGCGGGCGTGTGTCACACTTGGCCCGAATATGAGCACCTTCCCCGGGCACAGACGGTGCCAAGCGGCCCCTAAGTTTGCCCTTATGGAAGCTCCGGAGGAGGAGTGCATGCTGTGTGACAGTGAAGCCGAATATGAGCACCTTCCCCGGGCACAGGCGGTGCCAAGCGGCCCCTAAGTTTGCCCTTATGGAAGCTCCGGAGGAGGAGTGCATGCTGTGTGACAGTGAAGCCGAATATGAGCACCTTCCCCGGGCACAGGCGGTGCCAAGCGGCCCCTAAGTTTGCCCAAATGGAAGCTCCGGAGGAGGAGTGCGGGCGTGTGTCACACTTGGCCCGAATAGGAGCACCTTCCCCGGGCACGGGCGGTGCCAAGCGGCCCCTAAGTTTGCCCAAATGGAAGCTCCGGAGGAGGAGTGCATGCTGCCTGACAGTGAAGCCGAATATGAGCACCTTCCCCGGGCACAGGCGGTGCAAAGCGGCCCCTAAGTCGGTAAAAGTTGAAATAAATGAATAAATACAAAAAGAACGAGGGGGGGAAAAAAGGCAAAAACGTATAAAATCCCCCCATTCATTTCAATGGGCTCGGCCGAATTGGGCTTGCGGGACCGCCGAGGGCACGCCGGAGGGCGGTTGAGTCGGTAAAAGTTGAAATAAATGAATAAATACAAAAAGAACGAGGGGGGAAAAAAAGGCAAAAACGTATAAAATTCCCCCATTCATTTCAATGGGCTCGGCCGAATTGGGCTTGCGGGACCGCCGAGGGCACGCCGGAGGGCGGTTGAGTCGGTAAAAGTTGAAATAAATGAATAAATACAAAAAGAACGAGGGGGGGAAAAAAAAGGCAAAAACGTATAAAATTCCCCCATTCATTTCAATGGGCTCGGCCGAATTGGGCTTGCGGGACCGCCGAGGGCACGCCGGAGGGCGGTTGAGTCGGTAAAAGTTGAAATAAATGAATAAATACAAAAAGAACGAGGGGGGGGGAAAAAAGGCAAAAACGTATAAAATTCCCCCATTCATTTCAATGGGCTCGGCCGAATTGGGCTTGCGGGACCGCCGAGGGCACGCCGGAGGGCGGTTGAGTCGGTAAAAGTTGAAATAAATGAATAAATACAAAAAGAACGAGGGGGGGAAAAAAAAGGCAAAAACGTATAAAATTCCCCCATTCATTTCAATGGGCTCGGCTAAAATGGGCCTGCAGTACTGCCGAGAGGCCGCCGGAGGACGCCCTAGTAGGCAAACGTTGATCCCCACACACGAGGGGTCAGTTAGGCGACCAGGGGTAGCGTTTAGGCGACCAGGGGTAGCGTTTAGGTGACCAGGGGAAGCGTTTAGGCGACCAGGGGTAGCGTTTAGGTGACCAGGGGTAGCGTTTAGGCGACCAGGGGTAGCGTTTAGGCGACCAGGGGTAGCGTTTAGGCGACCAGGGGTAGCTTTTAGGCGACCAGGGGTAGCTTTTAGGCGACCAGGGGTAGCGTTTAGGCGACCAGGGGCGTTGCAGTTCCGCCGAATTGCATTAGGGGCGCTGCAGTAGGCAAACGTTCTTCCCCCCTAGTCAGAGGGTCATTTGCCTACTTCCCAGGTTTACCCGGGTTTTCCAAAACACCTGGGGCACATTTTCAGGGATCACGTTTTTAGAAACAAAAATATTCATAATTTCTTCTAAGTCCCCTTTCCAGCGGGGAACTTTGAAACATTGTATCCGACCACTGAAGGCTGTTGGCGGGCACGGCGCGGCAAACAGCCCGCACTCAGGCATGGAGCTCCGGGGAAAGTTGCCTAATTTCTTCTAAGTCCCCTTTCCAGCGGGGAACTTTGAAACATTGTATCCGACCGTGGAAGGCTGTTGGCGGGCACGGCGCGGCTCATAGCCGGCCCTCAGGCACGGAGCTCCGGGTGAATTTTCACAAATTTCTTCTAAGTCCCCTTTCCAGCGGGGAACTTTGAAACATTGTATCCGACCGTGGAAGGCTGTTGGCGGGCACGGCGCGGCTCATAGCCGGCCCTCGGGCACGGAGCTCCGGGTGAATTTTACAAATTTCTTCTAAGTCCCCTTTCCAGCGGGGAACTTTGAAACATTGTATCCGACCGTGGAAGGCTGTTGGCGGGCACGGCGCGGCTCATAGCCGGCCCTCGGGCACGGAGCTCCGGGTGAATTTTTACAAATTTCTTCTAAGTCCCCTTTCCAGCGGGGAACTTTGAAACATTGTATCCGACCGTGGAAGGCTGTTGGCGGGCACGGCGCGGCTCATAGCCGGCCCTCGGGCACGGAGCTCCGGGTGAATTTTCACAAATTTCTTCTAAGTCCCCTTTCCAGCGGGGAACTTTGAAACATTGTATCCGACCGTGGAAGGCTGTTGGCGGGCACGGCGCGGCTCATAGCCGGCCCTCAGGCACGGAGCTCCGGGTGAATTTTCACAAATTTCTTCTAAGTCCCCTTTCCAGCGGGGAACTTTGAAACATTGTATCCGACCAAAGGAAGGCTGTTGGCGGGCGCGGCGCGGCTCATAGCCGGCCCTCGGGCACGGAGCTCCGGGTGAATTTTACTCAATTCTTCTAAGTCCCCTTTCCAGCGGGGAACTTTCAAACATTGTATCCGACCACTGAAGGCTGTTGGCGGGCGCGGCGCGGCTCATAGCCGGCCCTCAGGCACGGAGCTCCGGGTGAATTTTCACAAATTTCTTCTAAGTCCCCTTTCCAGCGGGGAACTTTGAAACATTGTATCCGACCGTGGAAGGCTGTTGGCGGGCACGGCGCGGCTCATAGCCGGCCCTCGGGCACGGAGCTCCGGGTGAATTTTCACAAATTTCTTCTAAGTCCCCTTTCCAGCGGGGAACTTTGAAACATTGTATCCGACCGTGGAAGGCTGTTGGCGGGCACGGCGCGGCTCATAGCCGGCCCTCGGGCACGGAGCTCCGGGTGAATTTTTACAAATTTCTTCTAAGTCCCCTTTCCAGCGGGGAACTTTGAAACATTGTATCCGACCGTGGAAGGCTGTTGGCGGGCACGGCGCGGCTCATAGCCGGCCCTCGGGCACGGAGCTCCGGGTGAATTTTCACAAATTTCTTCTAAGTCCCCTTTCCAGCGGGGAACTTTGAAACATTGTATCCGACCGTGGAAGGCTGTTGGCGGGCACGGCGCGGCTCATAGCCGGCCCTCGGGCACGGAGCTCCGGATGAATTTTTACAAATTTCTTCTAAGTCCCCTTTCCAGCGGGGAACTTTGAAACATTGTATCCGACCGTGGAAGGCTGTTGGCGGGCACGGCGCGGCTCATAGCCGGCCCTCGGGCACGGAGCTCCGGGTGAATTTTCACAAATTTCTTCTAAGTCCCCTTTCCAGCGGGGAACTTTGAAACATTGTATCCGACCGTGGAAGGCTGTTGGCGGGCGCGGCGCGGCTCATAGCCGGCCCTCGGGCACGGAGCTCCGGGTGAATTTTTACAAATTTCTTCTAAGTCCCCTTTCCAGCGGGGAACTTTGAAACATTGTATCCGACCGTGGAAGGCTGTTGGCGGGCACGGCGGGGCTCATAGCCGGCCCTCGGGCACGGAGCTCCGGGTGAATTTTTACAAATTTCTTCTAAGTCCCCTTTCCAGCGGGGAACTTTGAAACATTGTATCCGACCGTGGAAGGCTGTTGGCGGGCACGGCGGGGCTCATAGCCGGCCCTCGGGCACGGAGCTCCGGGTGAATTTTACAAATTTCTTCTAAGTCCCCTTTCCAGCGGGGAACTTTGAAACATTGTATCCGACCAAAGGAAGGCTGTTGGCGGGCGCGGCGCGGCTCATAGCCGGCCCTCGGGCACGGAGCTCCGGGTGAATTTTACAAATTTCTTCTAAGTCCCCTTTCCAGCGGGGAACTTTGAAACATTGTATCCGACCGTGGAAGGCTGTTGGCGGACGCGGCGCGGCTCACAGCCCGCCCTCAGGCACGGAGCTCCGGGGGAATTTCCCCCTCATTTCTTCTAAGTCCCCTTTCCAGCGGGGAACTTTCAAACATTGTATCCGACCGTGGAAGGCTGTTGGCGGGCACGGCGCGGCTCATAGCCGGCCCTCAGGCACGGAGCTCCGGGTGAATTTGACAAATTCCTTCTAAGTCCCCTTTCCAGCGGGGAACTTTGAAACATTGTATCCGACCGTGGAAGGCTGTTGGCGGGCACGGCGCGGCTCATAGCCGGCCCTCAGGCACGGAGCTCCGGGTGAATTTGACAAATTCCTTCTAAGTCCCCTTTCCAGCGGGGAACTTTGAAACATTGTATCCGACCGTGGAAGGCTGTTGGCGGGCACGGCGCGGCTCATAGCCGGCCCTCAGGCACGGAGCTCCGGGTGAATTTTTACAAATTTCTTCTAAGTCCCCTTTCCAGCGGGGAACTTTGAAACATTGTATCCGACCACTGAAGGCTGTTGGCGGACGCGGCGCGGCTCACAGCCCGCCCTCAGGCACGGAGCTCCGGGGAAATTTGGCTCATTTCTTCTAAGTCCCCTTTCCAGCGGGGACCTTTCAAACATTGTATCCGACCACTGAAGGCTGTTGGCGGGCGCGGCGCGGCTCACAGCCCGCCCTCAGGCACGGAGCTCCGGGGAAATTTGCCTCATTTCTTCTAAGTCCCCTTTCCAGCGGGGAACTTTCAAACATTGTATCCGACCACTGAAGGCTGTTGGCGGGCGCGGCGCGGCTCACAGCCCGCCCTCAGGCACGGAGCTCCGGGGAAATTTGCCTCATTTCTTCTAAGTCCCCTTTCCAGCGGGGAACTTTCATACATTGTATCCGACCACTGAAGGCTGTTGGCGGACGCGGCGCGGCTCACAGCCCGCCCTCAGGCACGGAGCTCCGGGGGAATTTGCCCCCTCATTTCTTCTAAGTCCCCTTTAGGCGACCAGGGGTTGACAATTTAGGTGACCAGGGGTTGACAATTTAGGCGACCAGGGGTGACTTTTAGGCGACCAGGGGTGAGGTTTAGGCGACCAGGGGTGAGGTTTAGGCGACCAGGGGTAGCGTTTAGGCGACCAGGGGCGTTGCAGTTCCGCCGAATTGCATTAGGGGCGCTGCAGTAGGCAAACGTTTTTACCCCTAGTCAGAGGGTCATTTGCCTACTTCCCAGGTTTACCCGGGTTTTCCAAAACACCTGGGGCACATTTTTAGGAACCACGTTTTTAGAAACAAAAATTCTTCTATGTCCACCTCCGTGAAAGAAATTGCCCAATGGTTCCCGCGGAAGAGAGCTGCCAGGCGGACGCATACTGCAATAACGGCCGCCCTGGCGCTCTGGTGGATGTTATCCTCGAAATTTCTTCTATGTGCCCATTCCAGCGGGCAACTTGCGAACAATGGTGTCCGACCATGGAAGGCTGTTGGCGGACGCGGCGCGGCTCACAGCCCGCCCTCAGGCACGGAGCTCCGGGGGAATTTTCCCCTCATTTCTTCTAAGTCCCCATTCCAGCGGGGAGCTTGCAAACGTGGTATCCGACCACTGAAGGCTGTTGGCGGGCACGGCCCCACCAGCGCAACACGGCACTTCCTATGACTCGGGTCCGACGCAGGAGGAGCGGTCCTCCCGGCCCCGCCACACGGCACTTCCTATGACTCGGGTCCGACGCAGGAGGAGCGGTCCTCCCGGCCCCGCCACACGGCACTTCCTATGACTCGGGTCCGACGCAGGAGGAGCGGTCCTCCCGGCCCCGCCACACGGCACTTCCTATGACTCGGGTCCGACGCAGGAGGAGCGGTCCTCCCGGCCCCGCCACACGGCACTTCCCATGACTCGGGTCCGACGCAGGAGGAGCGGTCCTC
>NW_028283810.1:72500-82500 GCF_059441095.1 Idiotropiscis lumnitzeri
GCCCGAATATGAGCACCTTCCCCGGGCACAGGCGGTGCCAAGCGGCCCCTAAGTTTGCCCAAATGGAAGCTCCGGAGGAGGAGTGCGGGCGTGTGTCACACTTGGCCCGAATATGAGCACCTTCCCCGGGCACAGGCGGTGCCAAGCGGCCCCTAAGTTTGCCCAAATGGAAGCTCCGGAGGAGGAGTGCGGGCGTGTGTCACACTTGGCCCGAATATGAGCACCTTCCCCGGGCACAGACGGTGCCAAGCGGCCCCTAAGTTTGCCCAAATGGAAGCTCCGGAGGAGGAGTGCATGCTGCCTGACAGTGAAGCCGACTATGAGCACCTTCCCCGGGCACAGGCGGTGCCAAGCGGCCCCTAAGTCTACCCTCATGGAAGCTCCGGAGGAGGAGTGCGGGCGTGTGTCACACTTGGCCCGAATATGAGCACCTTCCCCGGGCACAGACGGTGCCAAGCGGCCCCTAAGTTTGCCCAAATGGAAGCTCCGGAGGAGGAGTGCACGCTGTGTGACAGTGAAGCCGAATATGAGCACCTTCCCCGGGCACAGGCGGTGCCAAGCGGCCCCTAAGTTTGCCCTTATGGAAGCTCCGGAGGAGGAGTGCATGCTGTGTGACAGTGAAGCCGAATATGAGCACCTTCCCCGGGCACAGGCGGTGCCAAGCGGCCCCTAAGTTTGCCCAAATGGAAGCTCCGGAGGAGGAGTGCGGGCGTGTGTCACACTTGGCCCGAATAGGAGCACCTTCCCCGGGCACGGGCGGTGCCAAGCGGCCCCTAAGTTTGCCCAAATGGAAGCTCCGGAGGAGGAGTGCATGCTGCCTGACAGTGAAGCCGAATATGAGCACCTTCCCCGGGCACAGGCGGTGCCAAGCGGCCCCTAAGTCTACCCTAATGGAAGCTCCGGAGGAGGAGGGCGGGCGTGTGTCACACTTGGCCCGAATAGGAGCACCTTCCCCGGGCACAGGCGGTGCAAAGCGGCCCCTAAGTCGGTAAAGGTTGAAATAAGTAAATAAATACAAAAAGGACGAGGGGGGAAAAAAAAAGGCAAAAACGTATAAAATTCCCCCATTCATTTCAATGGGCTCGGCCGAATTGGGCTTGCGGGACCGCCGAGGGCACGCCGGAGGGCGGTTGAGTCGGTAAAAGTTGAAATAAATGAATAAATACAAAAAGGACGAGGGGGGGGAAAAAAAGGCAAAAACGTATAAAATTCCCCCATTCATTTCAATGGGCTCGGCCGAATTGGGCTTGCGGGACCGCCGAGGGCACGCCGGAGGGCGGTTGAGTCGGTAAAAGTTGAAATAAATGAATAAATACAAAAAGAACGAGGGGGGGGGGAAAAAAGGCAAAAACGTATAAAATTCCCCCATTCATTTCAATGGGCTCGGCCGAATTGGGCTTGCGGGACCGCCGAGGGCACGCCGGAGGGCGGTTGAGTCGGTAAAAGTTGAAATAAATGAATAAATACAAAAAGAACGAGGGGGGGAAAAAAGGCAAAAACGTATAAAATCCCCCCATTCATTTCAATGGGCTCGGCCGAATTGGGCTTGCGGGACCGCCGAGGGCACGCCGGAGGGCGGTTGAGTCGGTAAAAGTTGAAATAAATGAATAAATACAAAAAGAACGAGGGGGGGAAAAAAAAGGCAAAAACGTATAAAATTCCCCCATTCATTTCAATGGGTTCGGCCGAATTGGGCTTGCGGGACCGCCGGGGGCACGCCGGAGGGCGGTTGAGTCGGTAAAAGTTGAAATAAATGAATAAATACAAAAAGAACGAGGGGGGGAAAAAAGGCAAAAACGTATAAAATCCCCCCATTCATTTCAATGGGCTCGGCCGAATTGGGCTTGCGGGACCGCCGAGGGCACGCCGGAGGGCGGTTGAGTCGGTAAAAGTTGAAATAAATGAATAAATACAAAAAGAACGAGGGGGGGGGGAAAAAAGGCAAAAACGTATAAAATTCCCCCATTCATTTCAATGGGCTCGGCCGAATTGGGCTTGCGGGACCGCCGAGGGCACGCCGGAGGGCGGTTGAGTCGGTAAAAGTTGAAATAAATGAATAAATACAAAAAGAACGAGGGGGGGAAAAAAGGCAAAAACGTATAAAATCCCCCCATTCATTTCAATGGGCTCGGCCGAATTGGGCTTGCGGGACCGCCGAGGGCACGCCGGAGGGCGGTTGAGTCGGTAAAAGTTGAAATAAATGAATAAATACAAAAAGAACGAGGGGGGGAAAAAAAAGGCAAAAACGTATAAAATTCCCCCATTCATTTCAATGGGTTCGGCCGAATTGGGCTTGCGGGACCGCCGGGGGCACGCCGGAGGGCGGTTGAGTCGGTAAAAGTTGAAATAAATGAATAAATACAAAAAGAACGAGGGGGGGAAAAAAGGCAAAAACGTATAAAATCCCCCCATTCATTTCAATGGGCTCGGCCGAATTGGGCTTGCGGGACCGCCGAGGGCACGCCGGAGGGCGGTTGAGTCGGTAAAAGTTGAAATAAATGAATAAATACAAAAAGAACGAGGGGGGGGGGAAAAAAGGCAAAAACGTATAAAATTCCCCCATTCATTTCAATGGGCTCGGCCGAATTGGGCTTGCGGGACCGCCGAGGGCACGCCGGAGGGCGGTTGAGTCGGTAAAAGTTGAAATAAATGAATAAATACAAAAAGAACGAGGGGGGGAAAAAAGGCAAAAACGTATAAAATCCCCCCATTCATTTCAATGGGCTCGGCCGAATTGGGCTTGCGGGACCGCCGAGGGCACGCCGGAGGGCGGTTGAGTCGGTAAAAGTTGAAATAAATGAATAAATACAAAAAGAACGAGGGGGGGAAAAAAAAGGCAAAAACGTATAAAATTCCCCCATTCATTTCAATGGGTTCGGCCGAATTGGGCTTGCGGGACCGCCGGGGGCACGCCGAGAGGGCGGTTGAGTCGGTAAAAGTTGAAATAAATGAATAAATACAAAAAGAACGAGGGGGGGAAAAAAGGCAAAAACGTATAAAATCCCCCCATTCATTTCAATGGGCTCGGCCGAATTGGGCTTGCGGGACCGCCGAGGGCACGCCGGAGGGCGGTTGAGTCGGTAAAAGTTGAAATAAATGAATAAATACAAAAAGAACGAGGGGGGGGGGAAAAAAGGCAAAAACGTATAAAATTCCCCCATTCATTTCAATGGGCTCGGCCGAATTGGGCTTGCGGGACCGCCGAGGGCACGCCGGAGGGCGGTTGAGTCGGTAAAAGTTGAAATAAATGAATAAATACAAAAAGAACGAGGGGGGGAAAAAAGGCAAAAACGTATAAAATCCCCCCATTCATTTCAATGGGCTCGGCCGAATTGGGCTTGCGGGACCGCCGAGGGCACGCCGGAGGGCGGTTGAGTCGGTAAAAGTTGAAATAAATGAATAAATACAAAAAGAACGAGGGGGGGAAAAAAAAGGCAAAAACGTATAAAATTCCCCCATTCATTTCAATGGGTTCGGCCGAATTGGGCTTGCGGGACCGCCGGGGGCACGCCGGAGGGCGGTTGAGTCGGTAAAAGTTGAAATAAATGAATAAATACAAAAAGAACGAGGGGGGGAAAAAAAAGGCAAAAACGTATAAAATTCCCCCATTCATTTCAATGGGTTCGGCCGAATTGGGCTTGCGGGACCGCCGGGGGCACGCCGGAGGGCGGTTGAGTCGGTAAAAGTTGAAATAAATGAATAAATACAAAAAGAACGAGGGGGGGAAAAAAGGCAAAAACGTATAAAATCCCCCCATTCATTTCAATGGGCTCGGCCGAATTGGGCTTGCGGGACCGCCGAGGGCACGCCGGAGGGCGGTTGAGTCGGTAAAAGTTGAAATAAATGAATAAATACAAAAAGAACGAGGGGGGAAAAAAAGGCAAAAACGTATAAAATTCCCCCATTCATTTCAATGGGCTCGGCCGAATTGGGCTTGCGGGACCGCCGAGGGCACGCCGGAGGGCGGTTGAGTCGGTAAAAGTTGAAATAAATGAATAAATACAAAAAGAACGAGGGGGGGAAAAAAAAGGCAAAAACGTATAAAATTCCCCCATTCATTTCAATGGGCTCGGCCGAATTGGGCTTGCGGGACCGCCGAGGGCACGCCGGAGGGCGGTTGAGTCGGTAAAAGTTGAAATAAATGAATAAATACAAAAAGAACGAGGGGGGGGGAAAAAAGGCAAAAACGTATAAAATTCCCCCATTCATTTCAATGGGCTCGGCCGAATTGGGCTTGCGGGACCGCCGAGGGCACGCCGGAGGGCGGTTGAGTCGGTAAAAGTTGAAATAAATGAATAAATACAAAAAGAACGAGGGGGGGAAAAAAAAGGCAAAAACGTATAAAATTCCCCCATTCATTTCAATGGGCTCGGCTAAAATGGGCCTGCAGTACTGCCGAGAGGCCGCCGGAGGACGCCCTAGTAGGCAAACGTTGATCCCCACACACGAGGGGTCAGTTAGGCGACCAGGGGTAGCGTTTAGGCGACCAGGGGTAGCGTTTAGGTGACCAGGGGAAGCGTTTAGGCGACCAGGGGTAGCGTTTAGGTGACCAGGGGTAGCGTTTAGGCGACCAGGGGTAGCGTTTAGGCGACCAGGGGTAGCGTTTAGGCGACCAGGGGTAGCTTTTAGGCGACCAGGGGTAGCTTTTAGGCGACCAGGGGTAGCGTTTAGGCGACCAGGGGCGTTGCAGTTCCGCCGAATTGCATTAGGGGCGCTGCAGTAGGCAAACGTTCTTCCCCCCTAGTCAGAGGGTCATTTGCCTACTTCCCAGGTTTACCCGGGTTTTCCAAAACACCTGGGGCACATTTTCAGGGATCACGTTTTTAGAAACAAAAATATTCATAATTTCTTCTAAGTCCCCTTTCCAGCGGGGAACTTTGAAACATTGTATCCGACCACTGAAGGCTGTTGGCGGGCACGGCGCGGCAAACAGCCCGCACTCAGGCATGGAGCTCCGGGGAAAGTTGCCTAATTTCTTCTAAGTCCCCTTTCCAGCGGGGAACTTTGAAACATTGTATCCGACCGTGGAAGGCTGTTGGCGGGCACGGCGCGGCTCATAGCCGGCCCTCAGGCACGGAGCTCCGGGTGAATTTTCACAAATTTCTTCTAAGTCCCCTTTCCAGCGGGGAACTTTGAAACATTGTATCCGACCGTGGAAGGCTGTTGGCGGGCACGGCGCGGCTCATAGCCGGCCCTCGGGCACGGAGCTCCGGGTGAATTTTACAAATTTCTTCTAAGTCCCCTTTCCAGCGGGGAACTTTGAAACATTGTATCCGACCGTGGAAGGCTGTTGGCGGGCACGGCGCGGCTCATAGCCGGCCCTCGGGCACGGAGCTCCGGGTGAATTTTTACAAATTTCTTCTAAGTCCCCTTTCCAGCGGGGAACTTTGAAACATTGTATCCGACCGTGGAAGGCTGTTGGCGGGCACGGCGCGGCTCATAGCCGGCCCTCGGGCACGGAGCTCCGGGTGAATTTTCACAAATTTCTTCTAAGTCCCCTTTCCAGCGGGGAACTTTGAAACATTGTATCCGACCGTGGAAGGCTGTTGGCGGGCACGGCGCGGCTCATAGCCGGCCCTCAGGCACGGAGCTCCGGGTGAATTTTCACAAATTTCTTCTAAGTCCCCTTTCCAGCGGGGAACTTTGAAACATTGTATCCGACCAAAGGAAGGCTGTTGGCGGGCGCGGCGCGGCTCATAGCCGGCCCTCGGGCACGGAGCTCCGGGTGAATTTTACTCAATTCTTCTAAGTCCCCTTTCCAGCGGGGAACTTTCAAACATTGTATCCGACCACTGAAGGCTGTTGGCGGGCGCGGCGCGGCTCATAGCCGGCCCTCAGGCACGGAGCTCCGGGTGAATTTTCACAAATTTCTTCTAAGTCCCCTTTCCAGCGGGGAACTTTGAAACATTGTATCCGACCGTGGAAGGCTGTTGGCGGGCACGGCGCGGCTCATAGCCGGCCCTCGGGCACGGAGCTCCGGGTGAATTTTCACAAATTTCTTCTAAGTCCCCTTTCCAGCGGGGAACTTTGAAACATTGTATCCGACCGTGGAAGGCTGTTGGCGGGCACGGCGCGGCTCATAGCCGGCCCTCGGGCACGGAGCTCCGGGTGAATTTTTACAAATTTCTTCTAAGTCCCCTTTCCAGCGGGGAACTTTGAAACATTGTATCCGACCGTGGAAGGCTGTTGGCGGGCACGGCGCGGCTCATAGCCGGCCCTCGGGCACGGAGCTCCGGGTGAATTTTCACAAATTTCTTCTAAGTCCCCTTTCCAGCGGGGAACTTTGAAACATTGTATCCGACCGTGGAAGGCTGTTGGCGGGCACGGCGCGGCTCATAGCCGGCCCTCGGGCACGGAGCTCCGGATGAATTTTTACAAATTTCTTCTAAGTCCCCTTTCCAGCGGGGAACTTTGAAACATTGTATCCGACCGTGGAAGGCTGTTGGCGGGCACGGCGCGGCTCATAGCCGGCCCTCGGGCACGGAGCTCCGGGTGAATTTTCACAAATTTCTTCTAAGTCCCCTTTCCAGCGGGGAACTTTGAAACATTGTATCCGACCGTGGAAGGCTGTTGGCGGGCGCGGCGCGGCTCATAGCCGGCCCTCGGGCACGGAGCTCCGGGTGAATTTTTACAAATTTCTTCTAAGTCCCCTTTCCAGCGGGGAACTTTGAAACATTGTATCCGACCGTGGAAGGCTGTTGGCGGGCACGGCGGGGCTCATAGCCGGCCCTCGGGCACGGAGCTCCGGGTGAATTTTTACAAATTTCTTCTAAGTCCCCTTTCCAGCGGGGAACTTTGAAACATTGTATCCGACCGTGGAAGGCTGTTGGCGGGCACGGCGGGGCTCATAGCCGGCCCTCGGGCACGGAGCTCCGGGTGAATTTTACAAATTTCTTCTAAGTCCCCTTTCCAGCGGGGAACTTTGAAACATTGTATCCGACCAAAGGAAGGCTGTTGGCGGGCGCGGCGCGGCTCATAGCCGGCCCTCGGGCACGGAGCTCCGGGTGAATTTTACAAATTTCTTCTAAGTCCCCTTTCCAGCGGGGAACTTTGAAACATTGTATCCGACCGTGGAAGGCTGTTGGCGGACGCGGCGCGGCTCACAGCCCGCCCTCAGGCACGGAGCTCCGGGGGAATTTCCCCCTCATTTCTTCTAAGTCCCCTTTCCAGCGGGGAACTTTCAAACATTGTATCCGACCGTGGAAGGCTGTTGGCGGGCACGGCGCGGCTCATAGCCGGCCCTCAGGCACGGAGCTCCGGGTGAATTTGACAAATTCCTTCTAAGTCCCCTTTCCAGCGGGGAACTTTGAAACATTGTATCCGACCGTGGAAGGCTGTTGGCGGGCACGGCGCGGCTCATAGCCGGCCCTCAGGCACGGAGCTCCGGGTGAATTTGACAAATTCCTTCTAAGTCCCCTTTCCAGCGGGGAACTTTGAAACATTGTATCCGACCGTGGAAGGCTGTTGGCGGGCACGGCGCGGCTCATAGCCGGCCCTCAGGCACGGAGCTCCGGGTGAATTTTTACAAATTTCTTCTAAGTCCCCTTTCCAGCGGGGAACTTTGAAACATTGTATCCGACCACTGAAGGCTGTTGGCGGACGCGGCGCGGCTCACAGCCCGCCCTCAGGCACGGAGCTCCGGGGAAATTTGGCTCATTTCTTCTAAGTCCCCTTTCCAGCGGGGACCTTTCAAACATTGTATCCGACCACTGAAGGCTGTTGGCGGGCGCGGCGCGGCTCACAGCCCGCCCTCAGGCACGGAGCTCCGGGGAAATTTGCCTCATTTCTTCTAAGTCCCCTTTCCAGCGGGGAACTTTCAAACATTGTATCCGACCACTGAAGGCTGTTGGCGGGCGCGGCGCGGCTCACAGCCCGCCCTCAGGCACGGAGCTCCGGGGAAATTTGCCTCATTTCTTCTAAGTCCCCTTTCCAGCGGGGAACTTTCATACATTGTATCCGACCACTGAAGGCTGTTGGCGGACGCGGCGCGGCTCACAGCCCGCCCTCAGGCACGGAGCTCCGGGGGAATTTGCCCCCTCATTTCTTCTAAGTCCCCTTTAGGCGACCAGGGGTTGACAATTTAGGTGACCAGGGGTTGACAATTTAGGCGACCAGGGGTGACTTTTAGGCGACCAGGGGTGAGGTTTAGGCGACCAGGGGTGAGGTTTAGGCGACCAGGGGTAGCGTTTAGGCGACCAGGGGCGTTGCAGTTCCGCCGAATTGCATTAGGGGCGCTGCAGTAGGCAAACGTTTTTACCCCTAGTCAGAGGGTCATTTGCCTACTTCCCAGGTTTACCCGGGTTTTCCAAAACACCTGGGGCACATTTTTAGGAACCACGTTTTTAGAAACAAAAATTCTTCTATGTCCACCTCCGTGAAAGAAATTGCCCAATGGTTCCCGCGGAAGAGAGCTGCCAGGCGGACGCATACTGCAATAACGGCCGCCCTGGCGCTCTGGTGGATGTTATCCTCGAAATTTCTTCTATGTGCCCATTCCAGCGGGCAACTTGCGAACAATGGTGTCCGACCATGGAAGGCTGTTGGCGGACGCGGCGCGGCTCACAGCCCGCCCTCAGGCACGGAGCTCCGGGGGAATTTTCCCCTCATTTCTTCTAAGTCCCCATTCCAGCGGGGAGCTTGCAAACGTGGTATCCGACCACTGAAGGCTGTTGGCGGGCACGGCCCCACCAGCGCAACACGGCACTTCCTATGACTCGGGTCCGACGCAGGAGGAGCGGTCCTCCCGGCCCCGCCACACGGCACTTCCTATGACTCGGGTCCGACGCAGGAGGAGCGGTCCTCCCGGCCCCGCCACACGGCACTTCCTATGACTCGGGTCCGACGCAGGAGGAGCGGTCCTCCCGGCCCCGCCACACGGCACTTCCTATGACTCGGGTCCGACGCAGGAGGAGCGGTCCTCCCGGCCCCGCCACACGGCACTTCCCATGACTCGGGTCCGACGCAGGAGGAGCGGTCCTCCCGGCCCCACCACCGCCACACGGCACTTCCCATGACCCGGGTCCGACGCAGGAGGAGCGGTCCTCCCGGCCCCACCGCAACACACACAACCACTGACCGATTGGCAATCATGACCCGCCATCGGAGGGCCCCTGCCGGCCCCGGCCTCGCGCCGGGGTGTTCGGGTGGACGGTTCCTTCGGCCTGCGGGTCGACCTCTGAGCGTTGGCCGGCACCGCAGCACACACAACCACTGACCGATTGGCAATCATGACCCGCCATCGGAGGGCCCCTGCCGGCCCCGGCCTCGCGCCGGGGTGTTCGGGTGGACGGTTCCTTCGGCCTGCGGGTCGACCTCTGAGCGTTGGCCGGCACCGCAGCACACACATAACCACTGACCGATTGGCAATCATGACCCGCCATCGGAGGGCCCCTGCCGGCCCCGGCCTCGCGCCGGGGTGTTCGGGTGGACGGTTCCTTCGGCCTGCGGGTCGACCTCTGAGCGTTGGCCGGCACCGCATCACCGCAGCACACATAACCACTGACCGATTGGCAATCATGACCCGCCATCGGAGGGCCCCTGCCGGCCCCGGCCTCGCGCCGGGGTGTTCGGGTGGACGGTTCCTTCGGCCTGCGGGTCGACCTCTGCGCGTTGGCCGGCACTTCCCTACCGTTACCCCCCCCACCCCTGGGGTTGTGACAAAACGGCACTTCCTATGACTCGGGTCCGACGCTGGAGGAGCGGTCCTCCCGGCCCATCTCGCACCCACACCCTGACATATACTGCACCACACCAACCACTGACCGATTGGCAAGCATGACCCGCCATCGGAGGGCCCCTGCCGGCCCCGGCCTCGCGCCGGGGTGTTCGGGTGGACGGTTCCTTCGGCCTGCGGATCGACCTCTAGCGCACCAACCAGCGCGAAACCGCTTTCGTCGCGAGACCGAGACGACCCTGTCGCGTGCCCGTTGGCCACACGGGCCCAGAGATGTCCTACACGGGAGTTCCGCCGCGCTCGCGGGTACCCCGCGCCGCCCCGCCA
>NW_028283810.1:92500-105000 GCF_059441095.1 Idiotropiscis lumnitzeri
GTGGGCCACTTAGGCGACCAGGGGTGGGCCACTTAGGCGACCAGGGGTGGGCCACTTAGGCGACCAGGGGTGGGCCACTTAGGCGACCAGGGGTGGGCCACTTAGGTGACCAGGGGCGGCAGGTTTAGGCGACCAGGGGTGGGCCGTTTAGGTGACCAGGGGTAAGGGGTTTAGGCGACCAGGGGTGGGACGTTTAGGTGACCAGGGGTGGGACGTTTAGGTGACCAGGGGTGGGCCACTTAGGCGACCAGGGGTAAGGGGTTTAGGTGACCAGGGGTAAGGGGTTTAGGCGACCAGGGGTGAGACGTTTAGGCGACCAGGGGTAAGGGGTTTAGGTGACCAGGGGTAAGGGGGTTAGGCGACCTGGGGCTGGAGAGGAGCACCTTCCCCGGGCACAGGCAGGGAGCGAGCGCCCACCCCCAGCTCCATCGCTCCGGGGGTAATAGGCCGGCGTCTGCCACACTTAGCCCGGAGAGGAGCACCTTCCCCGGGCACGGGCCGGGAGCGAGCGCCCCCCAGCTCCATCGCTCCGGGGGTAATAGGCCGGCGTCTGCCACACTTAGGCCGGAGAGGAGCACCTTCCCCGGGCACGGGCGGGGAGCGAGCGCCCCCCAGCTCCATCGCTCCGGGGGTAATAGGCCGGCGTCTGCCACACTTAGCCCGGAGAGGAGCACCTTCCCCGGGCACGGGCGGGGAGCGAGCGCCCCCAGCTCCATCGCTCCGGGGGTAATAGGCCGGCGTCTGTCACACTTAGCCCGAATAGGAGCACCTTCCCCGGGCACGGGAGGTGCCAAGCGGCCCCTAAGTCTACCCTCATGGAAGCTCCGGAGGAGGAGGGCGGGCGTGTGTCACACTTAGCCCGGAGAGGAGCACCTTCCCCGGGCACAGGCGGTGCCAAGCGGCCCCTAAGTTTGCCCTTATGGAAGCTCCGGAGGAGGAGTGCGGGCGTGTGTCACACTTAGCCCGGAGAGGAGCACCTTCCCCGGGCACAGGCGGTGCCAAGCGGCCCCTAAGTTTGCCCAAATGGAAGCTCCGGAGGAGGAGTGCGGGCGTGTGTCACACTTGGCCCGAATAGGAGCACCTTCCCCGGGCACAGGCGGTGCCAAGCGGCCCCTAAGTTTACCCTCATGGAAACTCCGGAGGAGGAGGGCGGGCGTGTGTCACACTTGGCCCGAATATGAGGACCTTCCCCGGGCACAGGCCGTGCCAAGCGGCCCCTAAGTCTACCCTTATGGAAGCTCCGGAGGAGGAGTGCATGCTGCCTGACAGTGAAGCCGAATAGGAGCACCTTCCCCGGGCACAGACGGTGCCAAGCGGCCCCTAAGTTTGCCCTTATGGAAGCTCCGGAGGAGGAGTGCATGCTGTGTGACAGTGAAGCCGAATAGGAGCACCTTCCCCGGGCACAGACGGTGCCAAGCGGCCCCTAAGTCTACCCTTATGGAAGCTCCGGAGGAGGAGTGCGGGCGTGTGTCACACTTGGCCCGAATATGAGCACCTTCCCCGGGCACAGGCGGTGCCAAGCGGCCCCTAAGTTTGCCCAAATGGAAGCTCCGGAGGAGGAGTGCGGGCGTGTGTCACACTTGGCCCGAATATGAGCACCTTCCCCGGGCACAGGCGGTGCCAAGCGGCCCCTAAGTTTGCCCAAATGGAAGCTCCGGAGGAGGAGTGCGGGCGTGTGTCACACTTGGCCCGAATATGAGCACCTTCCCCGGGCACAGACGGTGCCAAGCGGCCCCTAAGTTTGCCCAAATGGAAGCTCCGGAGGAGGAGTGCATGCTGCCTGACAGTGAAGCCGACTATGAGCACCTTCCCCGGGCACAGGCGGTGCCAAGCGGCCCCTAAGTCTACCCTCATGGAAGCTCCGGAGGAGGAGTGCGGGCGTGTGTCACACTTGGCCCGAATATGAGCACCTTCCCCGGGCACAGACGGTGCCAAGCGGCCCCTAAGTTTGCCCAAATGGAAGCTCCGGAGGAGGAGTGCACGCTGTGTGACAGTGAAGCCGAATATGAGCACCTTCCCCGGGCACAGGCGGTGCCAAGCGGCCCCTAAGTTTGCCCTTATGGAAGCTCCGGAGGAGGAGTGCATGCTGTGTGACAGTGAAGCCGAATATGAGCACCTTCCCCGGGCACAGGCGGTGCCAAGCGGCCCCTAAGTTTGCCCAAATGGAAGCTCCGGAGGAGGAGTGCGGGCGTGTGTCACACTTGGCCCGAATAGGAGCACCTTCCCCGGGCACGGGCGGTGCCAAGCGGCCCCTAAGTTTGCCCAAATGGAAGCTCCGGAGGAGGAGTGCATGCTGCCTGACAGTGAAGCCGAATATGAGCACCTTCCCCGGGCACAGGCGGTGCCAAGCGGCCCCTAAGTCTACCCTAATGGAAGCTCCGGAGGAGGAGGGCGGGCGTGTGTCACACTTGGCCCGAATAGGAGCACCTTCCCCGGGCACAGGCGGTGCAAAGCGGCCCCTAAGTCGGTAAAGGTTGAAATAAGTAAATAAATACAAAAAGGACGAGGGGGGAAAAAAAAAGGCAAAAACGTATAAAATTCCCCCATTCATTTCAATGGGCTCGGCCGAATTGGGCTTGCGGGACCGCCGAGGGCACGCCGGAGGGCGGTTGAGTCGGTAAAAAGTTGAAATAAATGAATAAATACAAAAAGGACGAGGGGGGGGGAAAAAAAGGCAAAAACGTATAAAATTCCCCCATTCATTTCAATGGGCTCGGCCGAATTGGGCTTGCGGGACCGCCGAGGGCACGCCGGAGGGCGGTTGAGTCGGTAAAAGTTGAAATAAATGAATAAATACAAAAAGAACGAGGGGGGGGGGAAAAAAGGCAAAAACGTATAAAATTCCCCCATTCATTTCAATGGGCTCGGCCGAATTGGGCTTGCGGGACCGCCGAGGGCACGCCGGAGGGCGGTTGAGTCGGTAAAAGTTGAAATAAATGAATAAATACAAAAAGAACGAGGGGGGGGAAAAAAGGCAAAAACGTATAAAAATCCCCCCATTCATTTCAATGGGCTCGGCCGAATTGGGCTTGCGGGACCGCCGAGGGCACGCCGGAGGGCGGTTGAGTCGGTAAAAGTTGAAATAAATGAATAAATACAAAAAGAACGAGGGGGGGAAAAAAAAGGCAAAAACGTATAAAATTCCCCCATTCATTTCAATGGGTTCGGCCGAATTGGGCTTGCGGGACCGCCGGGGGCACGCCGGAGGGCGGTTGAGTCGGTAAAAGTTGAAATAAATGAATAAATACAAAAAGAACGAGGGGGGGAAAAAAGGCAAAAACGTATAAAATCCCCCCATTCATTTCAATGGGCTCGGCCGAATTGGGCTTGCGGGACCGCCGAGGGCACGCCGGAGGGCGGTTGAGTCGGTAAAAGTTGAAATAAATGAATAAATACAAAAAGAACGAGGGGGGGGGGGAAAAAAGGCAAAAACGTATAAAATTCCCCCATTCATTTCAATGGGCTCGGCCGAATTGGGCTTGCGGGACCGCCGAGGGCACGCCGGAGGGCGGTTGAGTCGGTAAAAGTTGAAATAAATGAATAAATACAAAAAGAACGAGGGGGGGAAAAAAGGCAAAAACGTATAAAATCCCCCCATTCATTTCAATGGGCTCGGCCGAATTGGGCTTGCGGGACCGCCGAGGGCACGCCGGAGGGCGGTTGAGTCGGTAAAAGTTGAAATAAATGAATAAATACAAAAAGAACGAGGGGGGGAAAAAAAAGGCAAAAACGTATAAAATTCCCCCATTCATTTCAATGGGTTCGGCCGAATTGGGCTTGCGGGACCGCCGGGGGCACGCCGGAGGGCGGTTGAGTCGGTAAAAGTTGAAATAAATGAATAAATACAAAAAGAACGAGGGGGGGGAAAAAAGGCAAAAACGTATAAAATCCCCCCATTCATTTCAATGGGCTCGGCCGAATTGGGCTTGCGGGACCGCCGAGGGCACGCCGGAGGGCGGTTGAGTCGGTAAAAGTTGAAATAAATGAATAAATACACAAAGAACGAGGGGGGTGGAAAAAAGGCAAAAACGTATAAAATTCCCCCATTCATTTCAATGGGCTCGGCCGAATTGGGCTTGCGGGACCGCCGAGGGCACGCCGGAGGGCGGTTGAGTCGGTAAAAGTTGAAATAAATGAATAAATACAAAAAGAACGAGGGGGGGAAAAAAAGGCAAAAACGTATAAAATCCCCCATTCATTTCAATGGGCTCGGCCGAATTGGGCTTGCGGGACGCCGAGGGCACGCCGGAGGGCGGTTGAGTCGGTAAAAGTTGAAATAAATGAATAAATACAAAAAGAACGAGGGGGGAAAAAAAGGCAAAAACGTATAAAATTCCCCCATTCATTTCAATGGGCTCGGCCGAATTGGGCTTGCGGGACCGCCGGGGGCACGCCGGAGGGCGGTTGAGTCGGTAAAAGTTGAAATAAATGAATAAATACAAAAAGAACGAGGGGGGGGAAAAAAAGGCAAAAACGTATAAAATCCCCCCATTCATTTCAATGGGCTCGGCCGAATTGGGCTTGCGGGACCGCCGAGGGCACGCCGGAGGGCGGTTGAGTCGGTAAAAGTTGAAATAAATGAATAAATACAAAAAGAACGAGGGGGGGGGAAAAAAGGCAAAAACGTATAAAATTCCCCCCATTCATTTCAATGGGCTCGGCCGAATTGGGCTTGCGGGACCGCCGAGGGCACGCCGGAGGGCGGTTGAGTCGGTAAAAGTTGAAATAAATGAATAAATACAAAAAGAACGAGGGGGGGGGAAAAAAGGCAAAAACGTATAAAATTCCCCCATTCATTTCAATGGGCTCGGCCGAATTGGGCTTGCGGGACCGCCGAGGGCACGCCGGAGGGCGGTTGAGTCGGTAAAAGTTGAAATAAATGAATAAATACAAAAAGAACGAGGGGGGGAAAAAAAGGCAAAAACGTATAAAATTCCCCCCATTCATTTCAATGGGTTCGGCCGAATTGGGCTTGCGGGACCGCCGGGGGCACGCCGGAGGGGCGGTTGTAAAAGTTGAAATAAATGAATAAATACAAAAAGAACGAGGGGGGGAAAAAAAAGGCAAAAACGTATAAAATTCCCCCATTCATTTCAATGGGTTCGGCCGAATTGGGCTTGCGGGACCGCCGGGGGCACGCCGGAGGGCGGTTGAGTCGGTAAAAGTTGAAATAAATGAATAAATACAAAAAGAACGAGGGGGGGAAAAAAGGCAAAAACGTATAAAATCCCCCCATTCATTTCAATGGGCTCGGCCGAATTGGGCTTGCGGGACCGCCGAGGGCACGCCGGAGGGCGGTTGAGTCGGTAAAAGTTGAAATAAATGAATAAATACAAAAAGAACGAGGGGGGAAAAAAAGGCAAAAACGTATAAAATTCCCCCATTCATTTCAATGGGCTCGGCCGAATTGGGCTTGCGGGACCGCCGAGGGCACGCCGGAGGGCGGTTGAGTCGGTAAAAGTTGAAATAAATGAATAAATACAAAAAGAACGAGGGGGGGAAAAAAAAGGCAAAAACGTATAAAATTCCCCCATTCATTTCAATGGGCTCGGCCGAATTGGGCTTGCGGGACCGCCGAGGGCACGCCGGAGGGCGGTTGAGTCGGTAAAAGTTGAAATAAATGAATAAATACAAAAAGAACGAGGGGGGGGGAAAAAAGGCAAAAACGTATAAAATTCCCCCATTCATTTCAATGGGCTCGGCCGAATTGGGCTTGCGGGACCGCCGAGGGCACGCCGGAGGGCGGTTGAGTCGGTAAAAGTTGAAATAAATGAATAAATACAAAAAGAACGAGGGGGGGAAAAAAAAGGCAAAAACGTATAAAATTCCCCCATTCATTTCAATGGGCTCGGCTAAAATGGGCCTGCAGTACTGCCGAGAGGCCGCCGGAGGACGCCCTAGTAGGCAAACGTTGATCCCCACACACGAGGGGTCAGTTAGGCGACCAGGGGTAGCGTTTAGGCGACCAGGGGTAGCGTTTAGGTGACCAGGGGAAGCGTTTAGGCGACCAGGGGTAGCGTTTAGGTGACCAGGGGTAGCGTTTAGGCGACCAGGGGTAGCGTTTAGGCGACCAGGGGTAGCGTTTAGGCGACCAGGGGTAGCTTTTAGGCGACCAGGGGTAGCTTTTAGGCGACCAGGGGTAGCGTTTAGGCGACCAGGGGCGTTGCAGTTCCGCCGAATTGCATTAGGGGCGCTGCAGTAGGCAAACGTTCTTCCCCCCTAGTCAGAGGGTCATTTGCCTACTTCCCAGGTTTACCCGGGTTTTCCAAAACACCTGGGGCACATTTTCAGGGATCACGTTTTTAGAAACAAAAATATTCATAATTTCTTCTAAGTCCCCTTTCCAGCGGGGAACTTTGAAACATTGTATCCGACCACTGAAGGCTGTTGGCGGGCACGGCGCGGCAAACAGCCCGCACTCAGGCATGGAGCTCCGGGGAAAGTTGCCTAATTTCTTCTAAGTCCCCTTTCCAGCGGGGAACTTTGAAACATTGTATCCGACCGTGGAAGGCTGTTGGCGGGCACGGCGCGGCTCATAGCCGGCCCTCAGGCACGGAGCTCCGGGTGAATTTTCACAAATTTCTTCTAAGTCCCCTTTCCAGCGGGGAACTTTGAAACATTGTATCCGACCGTGGAAGGCTGTTGGCGGGCACGGCGCGGCTCATAGCCGGCCCTCGGGCACGGAGCTCCGGGTGAATTTTACAAATTTCTTCTAAGTCCCCTTTCCAGCGGGGAACTTTGAAACATTGTATCCGACCGTGGAAGGCTGTTGGCGGGCACGGCGCGGCTCATAGCCGGCCCTCGGGCACGGAGCTCCGGGTGAATTTTTACAAATTTCTTCTAAGTCCCCTTTCCAGCGGGGAACTTTGAAACATTGTATCCGACCGTGGAAGGCTGTTGGCGGGCACGGCGCGGCTCATAGCCGGCCCTCGGGCACGGAGCTCCGGGTGAATTTTCACAAATTTCTTCTAAGTCCCCTTTCCAGCGGGGAACTTTGAAACATTGTATCCGACCGTGGAAGGCTGTTGGCGGGCACGGCGCGGCTCATAGCCGGCCCTCAGGCACGGAGCTCCGGGTGAATTTTCACAAATTTCTTCTAAGTCCCCTTTCCAGCGGGGAACTTTGAAACATTGTATCCGACCAAAGGAAGGCTGTTGGCGGGCGCGGCGCGGCTCATAGCCGGCCCTCGGGCACGGAGCTCCGGGTGAATTTTACTCAATTCTTCTAAGTCCCCTTTCCAGCGGGGAACTTTCAAACATTGTATCCGACCACTGAAGGCTGTTGGCGGGCGCGGCGCGGCTCATAGCCGGCCCTCAGGCACGGAGCTCCGGGTGAATTTTCACAAATTTCTTCTAAGTCCCCTTTCCAGCGGGGAACTTTGAAACATTGTATCCGACCGTGGAAGGCTGTTGGCGGGCACGGCGCGGCTCATAGCCGGCCCTCGGGCACGGAGCTCCGGGTGAATTTTCACAAATTTCTTCTAAGTCCCCTTTCCAGCGGGGAACTTTGAAACATTGTATCCGACCGTGGAAGGCTGTTGGCGGGCACGGCGCGGCTCATAGCCGGCCCTCGGGCACGGAGCTCCGGGTGAATTTTTACAAATTTCTTCTAAGTCCCCTTTCCAGCGGGGAACTTTGAAACATTGTATCCGACCGTGGAAGGCTGTTGGCGGGCACGGCGCGGCTCATAGCCGGCCCTCGGGCACGGAGCTCCGGGTGAATTTTCACAAATTTCTTCTAAGTCCCCTTTCCAGCGGGGAACTTTGAAACATTGTATCCGACCGTGGAAGGCTGTTGGCGGGCACGGCGCGGCTCATAGCCGGCCCTCGGGCACGGAGCTCCGGATGAATTTTTACAAATTTCTTCTAAGTCCCCTTTCCAGCGGGGAACTTTGAAACATTGTATCCGACCGTGGAAGGCTGTTGGCGGGCACGGCGCGGCTCATAGCCGGCCCTCGGGCACGGAGCTCCGGGTGAATTTTCACAAATTTCTTCTAAGTCCCCTTTCCAGCGGGGAACTTTGAAACATTGTATCCGACCGTGGAAGGCTGTTGGCGGGCGCGGCGCGGCTCATAGCCGGCCCTCGGGCACGGAGCTCCGGGTGAATTTTTACAAATTTCTTCTAAGTCCCCTTTCCAGCGGGGAACTTTGAAACATTGTATCCGACCGTGGAAGGCTGTTGGCGGGCACGGCGGGGCTCATAGCCGGCCCTCGGGCACGGAGCTCCGGGTGAATTTTTACAAATTTCTTCTAAGTCCCCTTTCCAGCGGGGAACTTTGAAACATTGTATCCGACCGTGGAAGGCTGTTGGCGGGCACGGCGGGGCTCATAGCCGGCCCTCGGGCACGGAGCTCCGGGTGAATTTTACAAATTTCTTCTAAGTCCCCTTTCCAGCGGGGAACTTTGAAACATTGTATCCGACCAAAGGAAGGCTGTTGGCGGGCGCGGCGCGGCTCATAGCCGGCCCTCGGGCACGGAGCTCCGGGTGAATTTTACAAATTTCTTCTAAGTCCCCTTTCCAGCGGGGAACTTTGAAACATTGTATCCGACCGTGGAAGGCTGTTGGCGGGCACGGCGCGGCTCATAGCCGGCCCTCAGGCACGGAGCTCCGGGTGAATTTTCACAAATTTCTTCTAAGTCCCCTTTCCAGCGGGGAACTTTGAAACATTGTATCCGACCGTGGAAGGCTGTTGGCGGGCACGGCGCGGCTCATAGCCGGCCCTCGGGCACGGAGCTCCGGGTGAATTTTACAAATTTCTTCTAAGTCCCCTTTCCAGCGGGGAACTTTGAAACATTGTATCCGACCGTGGAAGGCTGTTGGCGGGCACGGCGCGGCTCATAGCCGGCCCTCGGGCACGGAGCTCCGGGTGAATTTTTACAAATTTCTTCTAAGTCCCCTTTCCAGCGGGGAACTTTGAAACATTGTATCCGACCGTGGAAGGCTGTTGGCGGGCACGGCGCGGCTCATAGCCGGCCCTCGGGCACGGAGCTCCGGGTGAATTTTCACAAATTTCTTCTAAGTCCCCTTTCCAGCGGGGAACTTTGAAACATTGTATCCGACCGTGGAAGGCTGTTGGCGGGCACGGCGCGGCTCATAGCCGGCCCTCAGGCACGGAGCTCCGGGTGAATTTTCACAAATTTCTTCTAAGTCCCCTTTCCAGCGGGGAACTTTGAAACATTGTATCCGACCAAAGGAAGGCTGTTGGCGGGCGCGGCGCGGCTCATAGCCGGCCCTCGGGCACGGAGCTCCGGGTGAATTTTACTCAATTCTTCTAAGTCCCCTTTCCAGCGGGGAACTTTCAAACATTGTATCCGACCACTGAAGGCTGTTGGCGGGCGCGGCGCGGCTCATAGCCGGCCCTCAGGCACGGAGCTCCGGGTGAATTTTCACAAATTTCTTCTAAGTCCCCTTTCCAGCGGGGAACTTTGAAACATTGTATCCGACCGTGGAAGGCTGTTGGCGGGCACGGCGCGGCTCATAGCCGGCCCTCGGGCACGGAGCTCCGGGTGAATTTTCACAAATTTCTTCTAAGTCCCCTTTCCAGCGGGGAACTTTGAAACATTGTATCCGACCGTGGAAGGCTGTTGGCGGGCACGGCGCGGCTCATAGCCGGCCCTCGGGCACGGAGCTCCGGGTGAATTTTTACAAATTTCTTCTAAGTCCCCTTTCCAGCGGGGAACTTTGAAACATTGTATCCGACCGTGGAAGGCTGTTGGCGGGCACGGCGCGGCTCATAGCCGGCCCTCGGGCACGGAGCTCCGGGTGAATTTTCACAAATTTCTTCTAAGTCCCCTTTCCAGCGGGGAACTTTGAAACATTGTATCCGACCGTGGAAGGCTGTTGGCGGGCACGGCGCGGCTCATAGCCGGCCCTCGGGCACGGAGCTCCGGATGAATTTTTACAAATTTCTTCTAAGTCCCCTTTCCAGCGGGGAACTTTGAAACATTGTATCCGACCGTGGAAGGCTGTTGGCGGGCACGGCGCGGCTCATAGCCGGCCCTCGGGCACGGAGCTCCGGGTGAATTTTCACAAATTTCTTCTAAGTCCCCTTTCCAGCGGGGAACTTTGAAACATTGTATCCGACCGTGGAAGGCTGTTGGCGGGCGCGGCGCGGCTCATAGCCGGCCCTCGGGCACGGAGCTCCGGGTGAATTTTTACAAATTTCTTCTAAGTCCCCTTTCCAGCGGGGAACTTTGAAACATTGTATCCGACCGTGGAAGGCTGTTGGCGGGCACGGCGGGGCTCATAGCCGGCCCTCGGGCACGGAGCTCCGGGTGAATTTTTACAAATTTCTTCTAAGTCCCCTTTCCAGCGGGGAACTTTGAAACATTGTATCCGACCGTGGAAGGCTGTTGGCGGGCACGGCGGGGCTCATAGCCGGCCCTCGGGCACGGAGCTCCGGGTGAATTTTACAAATTTCTTCTAAGTCCCCTTTCCAGCGGGGAACTTTGAAACATTGTATCCGACCAAAGGAAGGCTGTTGGCGGGCGCGGCGCGGCTCATAGCCGGCCCTCGGGCACGGAGCTCCGGGTGAATTTTACAAATTTCTTCTAAGTCCCCTTTCCAGCGGGGAACTTTGAAACATTGTATCCGACCGTGGAAGGCTGTTGGCGGACGCGGCGCGGCTCACAGCCCGCCCTCAGGCACGGAGCTCCGGGGGAATTTCCCCCTCATTTCTTCTAAGTCCCCTTTCCAGCGGGGAACTTTCAAACATTGTATCCGACCGTGGAAGGCTGTTGGCGGGCACGGCGCGGCTCATAGCCGGCCCTCAGGCACGGAGCTCCGGGTGAATTTGACAAATTCCTTCTAAGTCCCCTTTCCAGCGGGGAACTTTGAAACATTGTATCCGACCGTGGAAGGCTGTTGGCGGGCACGGCGCGGCTCATAGCCGGCCCTCAGGCACGGAGCTCCGGGTGAATTTGACAAATTCCTTCTAAGTCCCCTTTCCAGCGGGGAACTTTGAAACATTGTATCCGACCGTGGAAGGCTGTTGGCGGGCACGGCGCGGCTCATAGCCGGCCCTCAGGCACGGAGCTCCGGGTGAATTTTTACAAATTTCTTCTAAGTCCCCTTTCCAGCGGGGAACTTTGAAACATTGTATCCGACCACTGAAGGCTGTTGGCGGACGCGGCGCGGCTCACAGCCCGCCCTCAGGCACGGAGCTCCGGGGAAATTTGGCTCATTTCTTCTAAGTCCCCTTTCCAGCGGGGACCTTTCAAACATTGTATCCGACCACTGAAGGCTGTTGGCGGGCGCGGCGCGGCTCACAGCCCGCCCTCAGGCACGGAGCTCCGGGGAAATTTGCCTCATTTCTTCTAAGTCCCCTTTCCAGCGGGGAACTTTCAAACATTGTATCCGACCACTGAAGGCTGTTGGCGGGCGCGGCGCGGCTCACAGCCCGCCCTCAGGCACGGAGCTCCGGGGAAATTTGCCTCATTTCTTCTAAGTCCCCTTTCCAGCGGGGAACTTTCATACATTGTATCCGACCACTGAAGGCTGTTGGCGGACGCGGCGCGGCTCACAGCCCGCCCTCAGGCACGGAGCTCCGGGGGAATTTGCCCCCTCATTTCTTCTAAGTCCCCTTTAGGCGACCAGGGGTTGACAATTTAGGTGACCAGGGGTTGACAATTTAGGCGACCAGGGGTGACTTTTAGGCGACCAGGGGTGAGGTTTAGGCGACCAGGGGTGAGGTTTAGGCGACCAGGGGTAGCGTTTAGGCGACCAGGGGCGTTGCAGTTCCGCCGAATTGCATTAGGGGCGCTGCAGTAGGCAAACGTTTTTACCCCTAGTCAGAGGGTCATTTGCCTACTTCCCAGGTTTACCCGGGTTTTCCAAAACACCTGGGGCACATTTTTAGGAACCACGTTTTTAGAAACAAAAATTCTTCTATGTCCACCTCCGTGAAAGAAATTGCCCAATGGTTCCCGCGGAAGAGAGCTGCCAGGCGGACGCATACTGCAATAACGGCCGCCCTGGCGCTCTGGTGGATGTTATCCTCGAAATTTCTTCTATGTGCCCATTCCAGCGGGCAACTTGCGAACAATGGTGTCCGACCATGGAAGGCTGTTGGCGGACGCGGCGCGGCTCACAGCCCGCCCTCAGGCACGGAGCTCCGGGGGAATTTTCCCCTCATTTCTTCTAAGTCCCCATTCCAGCGGGGAGCTTGCAAACGTGGTATCCGACCACTGAAGGCTGTTGGCGGGCACGGCCCCACCAGCGCAACACGGCACTTCCTATGACTCGGGTCCGACGCAGGAGGAGCGGTCCTCCCGGCCCCGCCACACGGCACTTCCTATGACTCGGGTCCGACGCAGGAGGAGCGGTCCTCCCGGCCCCGCCACACGGCACTTCCTATGACTCGGGTCCGACGCAGGAGGAGCGGTCCTCCCGGCCCCGCCACACGGCACTTCCTATGACTCGGGTCCGACGCAGGAGGAGCGGTCCTCCCGGCCCCGCCACACGGCACTTCCCATGACTCGGGTCCGACGCAGGAGGAGCGGT
>NW_028283810.1:117500-130000 GCF_059441095.1 Idiotropiscis lumnitzeri
TTGGCCCGAATATGAGCACCTTCCCCGGGCACAGGCGGTGCCAAGCGGCCCCTAAGTTTGCCCAAATGGAAGCTCCGGAGGAGGAGTGCGGGCGTGTGTCACACTTGGCCCGAATATGAGCACCTTCCCCGGGCACAGGCGGTGCCAAGCGGCCCCTAAGTTTGCCCAAATGGAAGCTCCGGAGGAGGAGTGCGGGCGTGTGTCACACTTGGCCCGAATATGAGCACCTTCCCCGGGCACAGACGGTGCCAAGCGGCCCCTAAGTTTGCCCAAATGGAAGCTCCGGAGGAGGAGTGCATGCTGCCTGACAGTGAAGCCGACTATGAGCACCTTCCCCGGGCACAGGCGGTGCCAAGCGGCCCCTAAGTCTACCCTCATGGAAGCTCCGGAGGAGGAGTGCGGGCGTGTGTCACACTTGGCCCGAATATGAGCACCTTCCCCGGGCACAGACGGTGCCAAGCGGCCCCTAAGTTTGCCCAAATGGAAGCTCCGGAGGAGGAGTGCACGCTGTGTGACAGTGAAGCCGAATATGAGCACCTTCCCCGGGCACAGGCGGTGCCAAGCGGCCCCTAAGTTTGCCCTTATGGAAGCTCCGGAGGAGGAGTGCATGCTGTGTGACAGTGAAGCCGAATATGAGCACCTTCCCCGGGCACAGGCGGTGCCAAGCGGCCCCTAAGTTTGCCCAAATGGAAGCTCCGGAGGAGGAGTGCGGGCGTGTGTCACACTTGGCCCGAATAGGAGCACCTTCCCCGGGCACGGGCGGTGCCAAGCGGCCCCTAAGTTTGCCCAAATGGAAGCTCCGGAGGAGGAGTGCATGCTGCCTGACAGTGAAGCCGAATATGAGCACCTTCCCCGGGCACAGGCGGTGCCAAGCGGCCCCTAAGTCTACCCTAATGGAAGCTCCGGAGGAGGAGGGCGGGCGTGTGTCACACTTGGCCCGAATAGGAGCACCTTCCCCGGGCACAGGCGGTGCAAAGCGGCCCCTAAGTCGGTAAAGGTTGAAATAAGTAAATAAATACAAAAAGGACGAGGGGGGAAAAAAAAAGGCAAAAACGTATAAAATTCCCCCATTCATTTCAATGGGCTCGGCCGAATTGGGCTTGCGGGACCGCCGAGGGCACGCCGGAGGGCGGTTGAGTCGGTAAAAGTTGAAATAAATGAATAAATACAAAAAGGACGAGGGGGGGGAAAAAAAGGCAAAAACGTATAAAATTCCCCCATTCATTTCAATGGGCTCGGCCGAATTGGGCTTGCGGGACCGCCGAGGGCACGCCGGAGGGCGGTTGAGTCGGTAAAAGTTGAAATAAATGAATAAATACAAAAAGAACGAGGGGGGGGGGAAAAAAGGCAAAAACGTATAAAATTCCCCCATTCATTTCAATGGGCTCGGCCGAATTGGGCTTGCGGGACCGCCGAGGGCACGCCGGAGGGCGGTTGAGTCGGTAAAAGTTGAAATAAATGAATAAATACAAAAAGAACGAGGGGGGGAAAAAAGGCAAAAACGTATAAAATCCCCCCATTCATTTCAATGGGCTCGGCCGAATTGGGCTTGCGGGACCGCCGAGGGCACGCCGGAGGGCGGTTGAGTCGGTAAAAGTTGAAATAAATGAATAAATACAAAAAGAACGAGGGGGGGAAAAAAAAGGCAAAAACGTATAAAATTCCCCCATTCATTTCAATGGGTTCGGCCGAATTGGGCTTGCGGGACCGCCGGGGGCACGCCGGAGGGCGGTTGAGTCGGTAAAAGTTGAAATAAATGAATAAATACAAAAAGAACGAGGGGGGGAAAAAAGGCAAAAACGTATAAAATCCCCCCATTCATTTCAATGGGCTCGGCCGAATTGGGCTTGCGGGACCGCCGAGGGCACGCCGGAGGGCGGTTGAGTCGGTAAAAGTTGAAATAAATGAATAAATACAAAAAGAACGAGGGGGGGGGGAAAAAAGGCAAAAACGTATAAAATTCCCCCATTCATTTCAATGGGCTCGGCCGAATTGGGCTTGCGGGACCGCCGAGGGCACGCCGGAGGGCGGTTGAGTCGGTAAAAGTTGAAATAAATGAATAAATACAAAAAGAACGAGGGGGGGAAAAAAGGCAAAAACGTATAAAATCCCCCCATTCATTTCAATGGGCTCGGCCGAATTGGGCTTGCGGGACCGCCGAGGGCACGCCGGAGGGCGGTTGAGTCGGTAAAAGTTGAAATAAATGAATAAATACAAAAAGAACGAGGGGGGGAAAAAAAAGGCAAAAACGTATAAAATTCCCCCATTCATTTCAATGGGTTCGGCCGAATTGGGCTTGCGGGACCGCCGGGGGCACGCCGGAGGGCGGTTGAGTCGGTAAAAGTTGAAATAAATGAATAAATACAAAAAGAACGAGGGGGGGAAAAAAGGCAAAAACGTATAAAATCCCCCCATTCATTTCAATGGGCTCGGCCGAATTGGGCTTGCGGGACCGCCGAGGGCACGCCGGAGGGCGGTTGAGTCGGTAAAAGTTGAAATAAATGAATAAATACAAAAAGAACGAGGGGGGGGGGAAAAAAGGCAAAAACGTATAAAATTCCCCCATTCATTTCAATGGGCTCGGCCGAATTGGGCTTGCGGGACCGCCGAGGGCACGCCGGAGGGCGGTTGAGTCGGTAAAAGTTGAAATAAATGAATAAATACAAAAAGAACGAGGGGGGGAAAAAAGGCAAAAACGTATAAAATCCCCCCATTCATTTCAATGGGCTCGGCCGAATTGGGCTTGCGGGACCGCCGAGGGCACGCCGGAGGGCGGTTGAGTCGGTAAAAGTTGAAATAAATGAATAAATACAAAAAGAACGAGGGGGGGAAAAAAAAGGCAAAAACGTATAAAATTCCCCCATTCATTTCAATGGGTTCGGCCGAATTGGGCTTGCGGGACCGCCGGGGGCACGCCGGAGGGCGGTTGAGTCGGTAAAAGTTGAAATAAATGAATAAATACAAAAAGAACGAGGGGGGGAAAAAAGGCAAAAACGTATAAAATCCCCCCATTCATTTCAATGGGCTCGGCCGAATTGGGCTTGCGGGACCGCCGAGGGCACGCCGGAGGGCGGTTGAGTCGGTAAAAGTTGAAATAAATGAATAAATACAAAAAGAACGAGGGGGGGGGGAAAAAAGGCAAAAACGTATAAAATTCCCCCATTCATTTCAATGGGCTCGGCCGAATTGGGCTTGCGGGACCGCCGAGGGCACGCCGGAGGGCGGTTGAGTCGGTAAAAGTTGAAATAAATGAATAAATACAAAAAGAACGAGGGGGGGAAAAAAGGCAAAAACGTATAAAATCCCCCCATTCATTTCAATGGGCTCGGCCGAATTGGGCTTGCGGGACCGCCGAGGGCACGCCGGAGGGCGGTTGAGTCGGTAAAAGTTGAAATAAATGAATAAATACAAAAAGAACGAGGGGGGGAAAAAAAAGGCAAAAACGTATAAAATTCCCCCATTCATTTCAATGGGTTCGGCCGAATTGGGCTTGCGGGACCGCCGGGGGCACGCCGGAGGGCGGTTGAGTCGGTAAAAGTTGAAATAAATGAATAAATACAAAAAGAACGAGGGGGGGAAAAAAAAGGCAAAAACGTATAAAATTCCCCCATTCATTTCAATGGGTTCGGCCGAATTGGGCTTGCGGGACCGCCGGGGGCACGCCGGAGGGCGGTTGAGTCGGTAAAAGTTGAAATAAATGAATAAATACAAAAAGAACGAGGGGGGGAAAAAAGGCAAAAACGTATAAAATCCCCCCATTCATTTCAATGGGCTCGGCCGAATTGGGCTTGCGGGACCGCCGAGGGCACGCCGGAGGGCGGTTGAGTCGGTAAAAGTTGAAATAAATGAATAAATACAAAAAGAACGAGGGGGGAAAAAAAGGCAAAAACGTATAAAATTCCCCCATTCATTTCAATGGGCTCGGCCGAATTGGGCTTGCGGGACCGCCGAGGGCACGCCGGAGGGCGGTTGAGTCGGTAAAAGTTGAAATAAATGAATAAATACAAAAAGAACGAGGGGGGGAAAAAAAAGGCAAAAACGTATAAAATTCCCCCATTCATTTCAATGGGCTCGGCCGAATTGGGCTTGCGGGACCGCCGAGGGCACGCCGGAGGGCGGTTGAGTCGGTAAAAGTTGAAATAAATGAATAAATACAAAAAGAACGAGGGGGGGGGAAAAAAGGCAAAAACGTATAAAATTCCCCCATTCATTTCAATGGGCTCGGCCGAATTGGGCTTGCGGGACCGCCGAGGGCACGCCGGAGGGCGGTTGAGTCGGTAAAAGTTGAAATAAATGAATAAATACAAAAAGAACGAGGGGGGGAAAAAAAAGGCAAAAACGTATAAAATTCCCCCATTCATTTCAATGGGCTCGGCTAAAATGGGCCTGCAGTACTGCCGAGAGGCCGCCGGAGGACGCCCTAGTAGGCAAACGTTGATCCCCACACACGAGGGGTCAGTTAGGCGACCAGGGGTAGCGTTTAGGCGACCAGGGGTAGCGTTTAGGTGACCAGGGGAAGCGTTTAGGCGACCAGGGGTAGCGTTTAGGTGACCAGGGGTAGCGTTTAGGCGACCAGGGGTAGCGTTTAGGCGACCAGGGGTAGCGTTTAGGCGACCAGGGGTAGCTTTTAGGCGACCAGGGGTAGCTTTTAGGCGACCAGGGGTAGCGTTTAGGCGACCAGGGGCGTTGCAGTTCCGCCGAATTGCATTAGGGGCGCTGCAGTAGGCAAACGTTCTTCCCCCCTAGTCAGAGGGTCATTTGCCTACTTCCCAGGTTTACCCGGGTTTTCCAAAACACCTGGGGCACATTTTCAGGGATCACGTTTTTAGAAACAAAAATATTCATAATTTCTTCTAAGTCCCCTTTCCAGCGGGGAACTTTGAAACATTGTATCCGACCACTGAAGGCTGTTGGCGGGCACGGCGCGGCAAACAGCCCGCACTCAGGCATGGAGCTCCGGGGAAAGTTGCCTAATTTCTTCTAAGTCCCCTTTCCAGCGGGGAACTTTGAAACATTGTATCCGACCGTGGAAGGCTGTTGGCGGGCACGGCGCGGCTCATAGCCGGCCCTCAGGCACGGAGCTCCGGGTGAATTTTCACAAATTTCTTCTAAGTCCCCTTTCCAGCGGGGAACTTTGAAACATTGTATCCGACCGTGGAAGGCTGTTGGCGGGCACGGCGCGGCTCATAGCCGGCCCTCGGGCACGGAGCTCCGGGTGAATTTTACAAATTTCTTCTAAGTCCCCTTTCCAGCGGGGAACTTTGAAACATTGTATCCGACCGTGGAAGGCTGTTGGCGGGCACGGCGCGGCTCATAGCCGGCCCTCGGGCACGGAGCTCCGGGTGAATTTTTACAAATTTCTTCTAAGTCCCCTTTCCAGCGGGGAACTTTGAAACATTGTATCCGACCGTGGAAGGCTGTTGGCGGGCACGGCGCGGCTCATAGCCGGCCCTCGGGCACGGAGCTCCGGGTGAATTTTCACAAATTTCTTCTAAGTCCCCTTTCCAGCGGGGAACTTTGAAACATTGTATCCGACCGTGGAAGGCTGTTGGCGGGCACGGCGCGGCTCATAGCCGGCCCTCAGGCACGGAGCTCCGGGTGAATTTTCACAAATTTCTTCTAAGTCCCCTTTCCAGCGGGGAACTTTGAAACATTGTATCCGACCAAAGGAAGGCTGTTGGCGGGCGCGGCGCGGCTCATAGCCGGCCCTCGGGCACGGAGCTCCGGGTGAATTTTACTCAATTCTTCTAAGTCCCCTTTCCAGCGGGGAACTTTCAAACATTGTATCCGACCACTGAAGGCTGTTGGCGGGCGCGGCGCGGCTCATAGCCGGCCCTCAGGCACGGAGCTCCGGGTGAATTTTCACAAATTTCTTCTAAGTCCCCTTTCCAGCGGGGAACTTTGAAACATTGTATCCGACCGTGGAAGGCTGTTGGCGGGCACGGCGCGGCTCATAGCCGGCCCTCGGGCACGGAGCTCCGGGTGAATTTTCACAAATTTCTTCTAAGTCCCCTTTCCAGCGGGGAACTTTGAAACATTGTATCCGACCGTGGAAGGCTGTTGGCGGGCACGGCGCGGCTCATAGCCGGCCCTCGGGCACGGAGCTCCGGGTGAATTTTTACAAATTTCTTCTAAGTCCCCTTTCCAGCGGGGAACTTTGAAACATTGTATCCGACCGTGGAAGGCTGTTGGCGGGCACGGCGCGGCTCATAGCCGGCCCTCGGGCACGGAGCTCCGGGTGAATTTTCACAAATTTCTTCTAAGTCCCCTTTCCAGCGGGGAACTTTGAAACATTGTATCCGACCGTGGAAGGCTGTTGGCGGGCACGGCGCGGCTCATAGCCGGCCCTCGGGCACGGAGCTCCGGATGAATTTTTACAAATTTCTTCTAAGTCCCCTTTCCAGCGGGGAACTTTGAAACATTGTATCCGACCGTGGAAGGCTGTTGGCGGGCACGGCGCGGCTCATAGCCGGCCCTCGGGCACGGAGCTCCGGGTGAATTTTCACAAATTTCTTCTAAGTCCCCTTTCCAGCGGGGAACTTTGAAACATTGTATCCGACCGTGGAAGGCTGTTGGCGGGCGCGGCGCGGCTCATAGCCGGCCCTCGGGCACGGAGCTCCGGGTGAATTTTCACAAATTTCTTCTAAGTCCCCTTTCCAGCGGGGAACTTTGAAACATTGTATCCGACCGTGGAAGGCTGTTGGCGGGCGCGGCGCGGCTCATAGCCGGCCCTCGGGCACGGAGCTCCGGGTGAATTTTTACAAATTTCTTCTAAGTCCCCTTTCCAGCGGGGAACTTTGAAACATTGTATCCGACCGTGGAAGGCTGTTGGCGGGCACGGCGGGGCTCATAGCCGGCCCTCGGGCACGGAGCTCCGGGTGAATTTTTACAAATTTCTTCTAAGTCCCCTTTCCAGCGGGGAACTTTGAAACATTGTATCCGACCGTGGAAGGCTGTTGGCGGGCACGGCGGGGCTCATAGCCGGCCCTCGGGCACGGAGCTCCGGGTGAATTTTACAAATTTCTTCTAAGTCCCCTTTCCAGCGGGGAACTTTGAAACATTGTATCCGACCAAAGGAAGGCTGTTGGCGGGCGCGGCGCGGCTCATAGCCGGCCCTCGGGCACGGAGCTCCGGGTGAATTTTACAAATTTCTTCTAAGTCCCCCTTTCCAGCGGGGAACTTTGAAACATTGTATCCGACCGTGGAAGGCTGTTGGCGGACGCGGCGCGGCTCACAGCCCGCCCTCAGGCACGGAGCTCCGGGGGAATTTCCCCCTCATTTCTTCTAAGTCCCCTTTCCAGCGGGGAACTTTCAAACATTGTATCCGACCGTGGAAGGCTGTTGGCGGGCACGGCGCGGCTCATAGCCGGCCCTCAGGCACGGAGCTCCGGGTGAATTTGACAAATTCCTTCTAAGTCCCCTTTCCAGCGGGAACTTTGAAACATTGTATCCGACCGTGGAAGGCTGTTGGCGGGCACGGCGCGGCTCATAGCCGGCCCTCAGGCACGGAGCTCCGGGTGAATTTGACAAATTCCTTCTAAGTCCCCTTTCCAGCGGGGAACTTTGAAACATTGTATCCGACCGTGGAAGGCTGTTGGCGGGCACGGCGCGGCTCATAGCCGGCCCTCAGGCACGGAGCTCCGGGTGAATTTTTACAAATTTCTTCTAAGTCCCCTTTCCAGCGGGGAACTTTGAAACATTGTATCCGACCACTGAAGGCTGTTGGCGGACGCGGCGCGGCTCACAGCCCGCCCTCAGGCACGGAGCTCCGGGGAAATTTGGCTCATTTCTTCTAAGTCCCCTTTCCAGCGGGGACCTTTCAAACATTGTATCCGACCACTGAAGGCTGTTGGCGGGCGCGGCGCGGCTCACAGCCCGCCCTCAGGCACGGAGCTCCGGGGAAATTTGCCTCATTTCTTCTAAGTCCCCTTTCCAGCGGGGAACTTTCAAACATTGTATCCGACCACTGAAGGCTGTTGGCGGGCGCGGCGCGGCTCACAGCCCGCCCTCAGGCACGGAGCTCCGGGGAAATTTGCCTCATTTCTTCTAAGTCCCCTTTCCAGCGGGGAACTTTCATACATTGTATCCGACCACTGAAGGCTGTTGGCGGGCGGGCACGGCGCGGCTCATAGCCGGCCCTCGGGCACGGAGCTCCGGGTGAATTTTTACAAATTTCTTCTAAGTCCCCTTTCCAGCGGGGAACTTTGAAACATTGTATCCGACCGTGGAAGGCTGTTGGCGGGCACGGCGCGGCTCATAGCCGGCCCTCGGGCACGGAGCTCCGGGTGAATTTTCACAAATTTCTTCTAAGTCCCCTTTCCAGCGGGGAACTTTGAAACATTGTATCCGACCGTGGAAGGCTGTTGGCGGGCACGGCGCGGCTCATAGCCGGCCCTCGGGCACGGAGCTCCGGATGAATTTTTACAAATTTCTTCTAAGTCCCCTTTCCAGCGGGGAACTTTGAAACATTGTATCCGACCGTGGAAGGCTGTTGGCGGGCACGGCGCGGCTCATAGCCGGCCCTCGGGCACGGAGCTCCGGGTGAATTTTCACAAATTTCTTCTAAGTCCCCTTTCCAGCGGGGAACTTTGAAACATTGTATCCGACCGTGGAAGGCTGTTGGCGGGCGCGGCGCGGCTCATAGCCGGCCCTCGGGCACGGAGCTCCGGGTGAATTTTTACAAATTTCTTCTAAGTCCCCTTTCCAGCGGGGAACTTTGAAACATTGTATCCGACCGTGGAAGGCTGTTGGCGGGCACGGCGGGGCTCATAGCCGGCCCTCGGGCACGGAGCTCCGGGTGAATTTTTACAAATTTCTTCTAAGTCCCCTTTCCAGCGGGGAACTTTGAAACATTGTATCCGACCGTGGAAGGCTGTTGGCGGGCACGGCGGGGCTCATAGCCGGCCCTCGGGCACGGAGCTCCGGGTGAATTTTACAAATTTCTTCTAAGTCCCCTTTCCAGCGGGGAACTTTGAAACATTGTATCCGACCAAAGGAAGGCTGTTGGCGGGCGCGGCGCGGCTCATAGCCGGCCCTCGGGCACGGAGCTCCGGGTGAATTTTACAAATTTCTTCTAAGTCCCCTTTCCAGCGGGGAACTTTGAAACATTGTATCCGACCGTGGAAGGCTGTTGGCGGACGCGGCGCGGCTCACAGCCCGCCCTCAGGCACGGAGCTCCGGGGGAATTTCCCCCTCATTTCTTCTAAGTCCCCTTTCCAGCGGGGAACTTTCAAACATTGTATCCGACCGTGGAAGGCTGTTGGCGGGCACGGCGCGGCTCATAGCCGGCCCTCAGGCACGGAGCTCCGGGTGAATTTGACAAATTCCTTCTAAGTCCCCTTTCCAGCGGGGAACTTTGAAACATTGTATCCGACCGTGGAAGGCTGTTGGCGGGCACGGCGCGGCTCATAGCCGGCCCTCAGGCACGGAGCTCCGGGTGAATTTGACAAATTCCTTCTAAGTCCCCTTTCCAGCGGGGAACTTTGAAACATTGTATCCGACCGTGGAAGGCTGTTGGCGGGCACGGCGCGGCTCATAGCCGGCCCTCAGGCACGGAGCTCCGGGTGAATTTTTACAAATTTCTTCTAAGTCCCCTTTCCAGCGGGGAACTTTGAAACATTGTATCCGACCACTGAAGGCTGTTGGCGGACGCGGCGCGGCTCACAGCCCGCCCTCAGGCACGGAGCTCCGGGGAAATTTGGCTCATTTCTTCTAAGTCCCCTTTCCAGCGGGGACCTTTCAAACATTGTATCCGACCACTGAAGGCTGTTGGCGGGCGCGGCGCGGCTCACAGCCCGCCCTCAGGCACGGAGCTCCGGGGAAATTTGCCTCATTTCTTCTAAGTCCCCTTTCCAGCGGGGAACTTTCAAACATTGTATCCGACCACTGAAGGCTGTTGGCGGGCGCGGCGCGGCTCACAGCCCGCCCTCAGGCACGGAGCTCCGGGGAAATTTGCCTCATTTCTTCTAAGTCCCCTTTCCAGCGGGGAACTTTCATACATTGTATCCGACCACTGAAGGCTGTTGGCGGACGCGGCGCGGCTCACAGCCCGCCCTCAGGCACGGAGCTCCGGGGGAATTTGCCCCCTCATTTCTTCTAAGTCCCCTTTAGGCGACCAGGGGTTGACAATTTAGGTGACCAGGGGTTGACAATTTAGGCGACCAGGGGTGACTTTTAGGCGACCAGGGGTGAGGTTTAGGCGACCAGGGGTGAGGTTTAGGCGACCAGGGGTAGCGTTTAGGCGACCAGGGGCGTTGCAGTTCCGCCGAATTGCATTAGGGGCGCTGCAGTAGGCAAACGTTTTTACCCCTAGTCAGAGGGTCATTTGCCTACTTCCCAGGTTTACCCGGGTTTTCCAAAACACCTGGGGCACATTTTTAGGAACCACGTTTTTAGAAACAAAAATTCTTCTATGTCCACCTCCGTGAAAGAAATTGCCCAATGGTTCCCGCGGAAGAGAGCTGCCAGGCGGACGCATACTGCAATAACGGCCGCCCTGGCGCTCTGGTGGATGTTATCCTCGAAATTTCTTCTATGTGCCCATTCCAGCGGGCAACTTGCGAACAATGGTGTCCGACCATGGAAGGCTGTTGGCGGACGCGGCGCGGCTCACAGCCCGCCCTCAGGCACGGAGCTCCGGGGGAATTTTCCCCTCATTTCTTCTAAGTCCCCATTCCAGCGGGGAGCTTGCAAACGTGGTATCCGACCACTGAAGGCTGTTGGCGGGCACGGCCCCACCAGCGCAACACGGCACTTCCTATGACTCGGGTCCGACGCAGGAGGAGCGGTCCTCCCGGCCCCGCCACACGGCACTTCCTATGACTCGGGTCCGACGCAGGAGGAGCGGTCCTCCCGGCCCCGCCACACGGCACTTCCTATGACTCGGGTCCGACGCAGGAGGAGCGGTCCTCCCGGCCCCGCCACACGGCACTTCCTATGACTCGGGTCCGACGCAGGAGGAGCGGTCCTCCCGGCCCCGCCACACGGCACTTCCCATGACTCGGGTCCGACGCAGGAGGAGCGGTCCTCCCGGCCCCACCACCGCCACACGGCACTTCCCATGACCCGGGTCCGACGCAGGAGGAGCGGTCCTCCCGGCCCCACCGCAACACACACAACCACTGACCGATTGGCAATCATGACCCGCCATCGGAGGGCCCCTGCCGGCCCCGGCCTCGCGCCGGGGTGTTCGGGTGGACGGTTCCTTCGGCCTGCGGGTCGACCTCTGAGCGTTGGCCGGCACCGCAGCACACACAACCACTGACCGATTGGCAATCATGACCCGCCATCGGAGGGCCCCTGCCGGCCCCGGCCTCGCGCCGGGGTGTTCGGGTGGACGGTTCCTTCGGCCTGCGGGTCGACCTCTGAGCGTTGGCCGGCACCGCAGCACACACATAACCACTGACCGATTGGCAATCATGACCCGCCATCGGAGGGCCCCTGCCGGCCCCGGCCTCGCGCCGGGGTGTTCGGGTGGACGGTTCCTTCGGCCTGCGGGTCGACCTCTGAGCGTTGGCCGGCACCGCATCACCGCAGCACACATAACCACTGACCGATTGGCAATCATGACCCGCCATCGGAGGGCCCCTGCCGGCCCCGGCCTCGCGCCGGGGTGTTCGGGTGGACGGTTCCTTCGGCCTGCGGGTCGACCTCTGCGCGTTGGCCGGCACTTCCCTACCGTTACCCCCCCACCCCTGGGGTTGTGACAAAACGGCACTTCCTATGACTCGGGTCCGACGCTGGAGGAGCGGTCCTCCCGGCCCATCTCGCACCCACACCCTGACATATACTGCACCACACCAACCACTGACCGATTGGCAAGCATGACCCGCCATCGGAGGGCCCCTGCCGGCCCCGGCCTCGCGCCGGGGTGTTCGGGTGGACGGTTCCTTCGGCCTGCGGATCGACCTCTAGCGCACCAACCAGCGCGAAACCGCTTTCGTCGCGAGACCGAGACGACCCTGTCGCGTGCCCGTTGGCCACACGGGCCCAGAGATGTCCTACACGGGAGTTCCGCCGCGCTCGCGGGTACCCCGCGCCGCCCCGCCACGAGAGGGGCGCGGGAGCCCAGGCCCGCATCAGCCGAGCGGTCCTTTCCGAAAAAGCATGTTTCTCAAACCCTACCGGCGTCTGTCAGAAGACGCCGCCTCCGAGTGCGTGTTGCGGTCGCGGGCGTGCGGGCGGCTCCGGCTCCCTCCCGCGACTGACCGCCACGCGGTAACGCGGCCTCTACGGACCGAGTACATACCGAGGCCCAGCCGACTTCCTCACCGCGCACGGGGGCTGAATCGTAACGGAAATTTCGGTAGCCCACGTCCGAAATAAATATGAAAGAAACGAGGGAGGCTGGGGTGCCGCCGGGGGTAACCCCGCGGGAGGCCGTCTCCCGCGGGCGCCGCCCGGTCCCCGCGCCCGGCTCCCCGCTCAGCTCCGGTTCCAATGCAAGAAACACAGACCGCCGGACGCGAGGGCTACCTGGTTGATCCTGCCAGTAGCATATG
>NW_028283810.1:140000-152500 GCF_059441095.1 Idiotropiscis lumnitzeri
CCGGCGTCTGCCACACTTAGCCCGGAGAGGAGCACCTTCCCCGGGCACGGGCCGGGAGCGAGCGCCCCCCAGCTCCATCGCTCCGGGGGTAATAGGCCGGCGTCTGCCACACTTAGGCCGGAGAGGAGCACCTTCCCCGGGCACGGGCGGGGAGCGAGCGCCCCCCAGCTCCATCGCTCCGGGGGTAATAGGCCGGCGTCTGCCACACTTAGCCCGGAGAGGAGCACCTTCCCCGGGCACGGGCGGGGAGCGAGCGCCCCCAGCTCCATCGCTCCGGGGGTAATAGGCCGGCGTCTGTCACACTTAGCCCGAATAGGAGCACCTTCCCCGGGCACGGGAGGTGCCAAGCGGCCCCTAAGTCTACCCTCATGGAAGCTCCGGAGGAGGAGGGCGGGCGTGTGTCACACTTAGCCCGGAGAGGAGCACCTTCCCCGGGCACAGGCGGTGCCAAGCGGCCCCTAAGTTTGCCCTTATGGAAGCTCCGGAGGAGGAGTGCGGGCGTGTGTCACACTTAGCCCGGAGAGGAGCACCTTCCCCGGGCACAGGCGGTGCCAAGCGGCCCCTAAGTTTGCCCAAATGGAAGCTCCGGAGGAGGAGTGCGGGCGTGTGTCACACTTGGCCCGAATAGGAGCACCTTCCCCGGGCACAGGCGGTGCCAAGCGGCCCCTAAGTTTACCCTCATGGAAACTCCGGAGGAGGAGGGCGGGCGTGTGTCACACTTGGCCCGAATATGAGGACCTTCCCCGGGCACAGGCCGTGCCAAGCGGCCCCTAAGTCTACCCTTATGGAAGCTCCGGAGGAGGAGTGCATGCTGCCTGACAGTGAAGCCGAATAGGAGCACCTTCCCCGGGCACAGACGGTGCCAAGCGGCCCCTAAGTTTGCCCTTATGGAAGCTCCGGAGGAGGAGTGCATGCTGTGTGACAGTGAAGCCGAATAGGAGCACCTTCCCCGGGCACAGACGGTGCCAAGCGGCCCCTAAGTCTACCCTTATGGAAGCTCCGGAGGAGGAGTGCGGGCGTGTGTCACACTTGGCCCGAATATGAGCACCTTCCCCGGGCACAGGCGGTGCCAAGCGGCCCCTAAGTTTGCCCAAATGGAAGCTCCGGAGGAGGAGTGCGGGCGTGTGTCACACTTGGCCCGAATATGAGCACCTTCCCCGGGCACAGGCGGTGCCAAGCGGCCCCTAAGTTTGCCCAAATGGAAGCTCCGGAGGAGGAGTGCGGGCGTGTGTCACACTTGGCCCGAATATGAGCACCTTCCCCGGGCACAGACGGTGCCAAGCGGCCCCTAAGTTTGCCCAAATGGAAGCTCCGGAGGAGGAGTGCATGCTGCCTGACAGTGAAGCCGACTATGAGCACCTTCCCCGGGCACAGGCGGTGCCAAGCGGCCCCTAAGTCTACCCTCATGGAAGCTCCGGAGGAGGAGTGCGGGCGTGTGTCACACTTGGCCCGAATATGAGCACCTTCCCCGGGCACAGACGGTGCCAAGCGGCCCCTAAGTTTGCCCAAATGGAAGCTCCGGAGGAGGAGTGCACGCTGTGTGACAGTGAAGCCGAATATGAGCACCTTCCCCGGGCACAGGCGGTGCCAAGCGGCCCCTAAGTTTGCCCTTATGGAAGCTCCGGAGGAGGAGTGCATGCTGTGTGACAGTGAAGCCGAATATGAGCACCTTCCCCGGGCACAGGCGGTGCCAAGCGGCCCCTAAGTTTGCCCAAATGGAAGCTCCGGAGGAGGAGTGCGGGCGTGTGTCACACTTGGCCCGAATAGGAGCACCTTCCCCGGGCACGGGCGGTGCCAAGCGGCCCCTAAGTTTGCCCAAATGGAAGCTCCGGAGGAGGAGTGCATGCTGCCTGACAGTGAAGCCGAATATGAGCACCTTCCCCGGGCACAGGCGGTGCCAAGCGGCCCCTAAGTCTACCCTAATGGAAGCTCCGGAGGAGGAGGGCGGGCGTGTGTCACACTTGGCCCGAATAGGAGCACCTTCCCCGGGCACAGGCGGTGCAAAGCGGCCCCTAAGTCGGTAAAGGTTGAAATAAGTAAATAAATACAAAAAGGACGAGGGGGGAAAAAAAAGGCAAAAACGTATAAAATTCCCCCATTCATTTCAATGGGCTCGGCCGAATTGGGCTTGCGGGACCGCCGAGGGCACGCCGGAGGGCGGTTGAGTCGGTAAAAGTTGAAATAAATGAATAAATACAAAAAGGACGAGGGGGGGGAAAAAAAAGGCAAAAACGTATAAAATTCCCCCATTCATTTCAATGGGCTCGGCCGAATTGGGCTTGCGGGACCGCCGAGGGCACGCCGGAGGGCGGTTGAGTCGGTAAAAGTTGAAATAAATGAATAAATACAAAAAGAACGAGGGGGGGGGGAAAAAAGGCAAAAACGTATAAAATTCCCCCATTCATTTCAATGGGCTCGGCCGAATTGGGCTTGCGGGACCGCCGAGGGCACGCCGGAGGGCGGTTGAGTCGGTAAAAGTTGAAATAAATGAATAAATACAAAAAGAACGAGGGGGGGAAAAAAGGCAAAAACGTATAAAATCCCCCCATTCATTTCAATGGGCTCGGCCGAATTGGGCTTGCGGGACCGCCGAGGGCACGCCGGAGGGCGGTTGAGTCGGTAAAAGTTGAAATAAATGAATAAATACAAAAAGAACGAGGGGGGGAAAAAAAAGGCAAAAACGTATAAAATTCCCCCATTCATTTCAATGGGTTCGGCCGAATTGGGCTTGCGGGACCGCCGGGGGCACGCCGGAGGGCGGTTGAGTCGGTAAAAGTTGAAATAAATGAATAAATACAAAAAGAACGAGGGGGGGAAAAAAGGCAAAAACGTATAAAATCCCCCCATTCATTATAAAATCCCCCCATTCATTTCAATGGGCTCGGCCGAATTGGGCTTTGCGGGACCGCCGAGGGCACGCCGGAGGGCGGTTGAGTCGGTAAAAGTTGAAATAAATGAATAAATACAAAAAGAACGAGGGGGGGGGGAAAAAAAGGCAAAAACGTATAAAATTCCCCCATTCATTTCAATGGGCTCGGCCGAATTGGGCTTGCGGGGACCGCCGAGGGCACGCCGGAGGGCGGTTGAGTCGGTAAAAAGTTGAAATAAATGAATAAATACAAAAGAACGAGGGGGGGGGAAAAAAGGCAAAAACGTATAAAATCCCCCATTCATTTCAATGGGCTCGGCCGAATTGGGCTTGCGGGACCGCCTGAGGGCACGCCGGAGGGCGGTTGAGTCGGTAAAAGTTGAAATAAATGAATAAATACAAAAAGAACGAGGGGGGGAAAAAAAAGGCAAAAACGTATAAAATTCCCCCATTCATTTCAATGGGTTCGGCCGAATTGGGCTTTGCGGGACCGCCGGGGGCACGCCGGAGGGCGGTTGAGTCGGTAAAAGTTGAAATAAATGAATAAATACAAAAAGAACGAGGGGGGGGAAAAAAGGCAAAAACGTATAAAATCCCCCCATTCATTTCAATGGGCTCGGCCGAATTGGGCTTGCGGGACCGCCGAGGGCACGCCGGAGGGCGGTTGAGTCGGTAAAAGTTGAAATAAATGAATAAATACAAAAAGAACGAGGGGGGGGGGAAAAAAGGCAAAAACGTATAAAATTCCCCCATTCATTTCAATGGGCTCGGCCGAATTGGGCTTGCGGGACCGCCGAGGGCACGCCGGAGGGCGGTTGAGTCGGTAAAAGTTGAAATAAATGAATAAATACAAAAAGAACGAGGGGGGGGAAAAAAGGCAAAAACGTATAAAATCCCCCCATTCATTTCAATGGGCTCGGCCGAATTGGCTTGCGGGACCGCCGAGGGCACGCCGGAGGGCGGTGTGAGTCGGTAAAAGTTGAAATAAATGAATAAAATACAAAAAGAACGAGGGGGGGAAAAAAAGGCAAAAACGTATAAAATTCCCCCATTCATTTCAATGGGTTCGGCCGAATTGGGCTTGCGGGACCGCCGGGGGCACGCCGGAGGGCGGTTGAGTCGGTAAAAGTTGAAATAAATGAATAAATACAAAAAGAACGAGGGGGGGGAAAAAAGGCAAAAACGTATAAAATCCCCCCATTCATTTCAATGGGCTCGGCCGAATTGGGCTTGCGGGGACCGCCGAGGGCACGCCGGAGGGCGGTTGAGTCGGTAAAAAGTTGAAATAAATGAATAAATACAAAAAGAACGAGGGGGGGGGGAAAAAAGGCAAAAAACGTATAAAATTCCCCCATTCATTTCAATGGGCTCGGCCGAATTGGGCTTGCGGGGACCGCCGAGGGCACGCCGGAGGGCGGTTGAGTCGGTAAAAGTTGAAATAAATGAATAAATACAAAAAGAACGAGGGGGGGAAAAAAGGCAAAAACGTATAAAATCCCCCATTCATTTCAATGGGCTCGGCCGAATTGGGCTTGCGGGACCGCCGAGGGCACGCCGGAGGGCGGTTGAGTCGGTAAAAAGTTGAAATAAATGAATAAATACAAAAAGAACGAGGGGGGGAAAAAAAAGGCAAAAACGTATAAAATTCCCCCATTCATTTCAATGGGTTCGGCCGAATTGGGCTTGCGGGACCGCCGGGGGGCACGCCGGAGGGCGGTTGAGTCGGTAAAAGTTGAAATAAATGAATAAATACAAAAAGAACGAGGGGGGGAAAAAAGGCAAAAACGTATAAAAATCCCCCCATTCATTTCAATGGGCTCGGCCGAATTGGGCTTGCGGGACCGCCGAGGGGCACGCCGGGAGGGCGGTTGAGTCGGTAAAAGTTGAAATAAATGAATAAATACAAAAAGAACGAGGGGGGGGGGGAAAAAAGGCAAAAACGTATAAAATTCCCCCCATTCATTTCAATGGGCTCGGCCGAATGGGCTTGCGGGACCGCCGAGGGCACGCCGGAGGGCGGTTGAGTCGGTAAAAGTTGAAATAAATGAATAAATACAAAAAGAACGAGGGGGGGAAAAAAGGCAAAAACGTATAAAATCCCCCCATTCATTTCAATGGGCTCGGCCGAATTGGGCTTGCGGGACCGCCGAGGGCACGCCGGAGGGCGGTTGAGTCGGTAAAAGTTGAAATAAATGAATAAATACAAAAAGAACGAGGGGGGGAAAAAAAAGGCAAAAACGTATAAAATTCCCCCATTCATTTCAATGGGTTCGGCCGAATTGGGCTTGCGGGACCGCCGGGGGGCACGCCGGAGGGCGGTTGAGTCGGTAAAAGTTGAAATAAATGAATAAATACAAAAAGAACGAGGGGGGGAAAAAAGGCAAAAACGTATAAAATCCCCCCCATTCATTTCAATGGGCCTCGGCCGAATTGGGCTTGCGGGACCGCCGAGGGCACGCCGGAGGGCGGTTGAGTCGGTAAAAGTTGAAATAAATGAATAAATACAAAAGAGACGAGGGGGGGGGGAAAAAAAGGCAAAAACGTATAAAATTCCCCCATTCATTTCAATGGGCTCGCCGAATTGGGCTTGCGGGACCGCCGAGGGCACGCCGGAGGGCGGGTTGAGTCGGTAAAAGTTGAAATAAATGAATAAATACAAAAAGAACGAGGGGGGGAAAAAAGGCAAAAACGTATAAAATCCCCCCATTCATTTCAATGGGCTCGGCCGAATTGGGCTTGCGGGACCGCCGAGGGCACGCCGGAGGGCGGTTGAGTCGGTAAAAGTTGAAATAAATGAATAAATACAAAAAGAACGAGGGGGGGGAAAAAAAAGGCAAAAACGTATAAAATTCCCCCATTCATTTCAATGGGTTCGGCCGAATTGGGCTTGCGGGACCGCCGGGGGCACGCCGGAGGGCGGTTGAGTCGGTAAAAGTTGAAATAAATGAATAAATACAAAAAGAACGAGGGGGGGAAAAAAAAGGCAAAAACGTATAAAATTCCCCCATTCATTTCAATGGGTTCGGCCGAATTGGGCTTGCGGGGACCGCCGGGGGCACGCCGGAGGGCGGTTGAGTCGGTAAAAAGTTGAAATAAATGAATAAATACAAAAAGAACGAGGGGGGGAAAAAAGGCAAAAAACGTATAAAATCCCCCCATTCATTTCAATGGGCTCGGCCGAATTGGGCTTGCGGGACCGCCGAGGGCACGCCGGAGGGCGGTTGAGTCGGTAAAAGTTGAAATAAATGAATAAATACAAAAAGAACGAGGGGGGAAAAAAAGGCAAAAACGTATAAAATTCCCCCATTCATTTCAATGGGCTCGGCCGAATTGGGCTTGCGGGACCGCCGAGGGCACGCCGGAGGGCGGTTGAGTCGGTAAAAGTTGAAATAAATGAAATAAATACAAAAAGAACGAGGGGGGGAAAAAAAAGGCAAAAACGTATAAAATTCCCCCCATTCATTTCAATGGGCTCGGCCGAATTGGGCTTGCGGGGACCGCCGAGGGCACGCCGGAGGGCGGTTGAGTCGGTAAAAGTTGAAATAAATGAATAAATACAAAAAGAACGAGGGGGGGGGAAAAAAGGCAAAAACGTATAAAATTTCCCCCATTCATTTCAATGGGCTCGGCCGAATTGGCTTGCGGGACCGCCGAGGGCACGCCGGAGGCGGTTGAGTCGGTAAAAGTTGAAATAAATGAATAAATACAAAAAGAACGAGGGGGGGGAAAAAAAAGGCAAAAAACGTATAAAATTCCCCCATTCATTTCAATGGGCTCGGCTAAAATGGGCCTGCAGTACTGCCGAGAGGCCGCCGGAGGACGCCCTAGTAGGCAAACGTTGATCCCCACACACGAGGGGTCAGTTAGGCGACCAGGGGTAGCGTTTAGGCGACCAGGGGTAGCGTTTAGGTGACCAGGGGAAGCGTTTAGGCGACCAGGGGTAGCGTTTAGGTGACCAGGGGTAGCGTTTAGGCGACCAGGGGTAGCGTTTAGGCGACCAGGGGTAGCGTTTAGGCGACCAGGGGTAGCTTTTAGGCGACCAGGGGTAGCTTTTAGGCGACCAGGGGTAGCGTTTAGGCGACCAGGGGCGTTGCAGTTCCGCCGAATTGCATTAGGGGCGCTGCAGTAGGCAAACGTTCTTCCCCCCTAGTCAGAGGGTCATTTGCCTACTTCCCAGGTTTACCCGGGTTTTCCAAAACACCTGGGGCACATTTTCAGGGATCACGTTTTTAGAAACAAAAATATTCATAATTTCTTCTAAGTCCCCTTTCCAGCGGGGAACTTTGAAACATTGTATCCGACCACTGAAGGCTGTTGGCGGGCACGGCGCGGCAAACAGCCCGCACTCAGGCATGGAGCTCCGGGGAAAGTTGCCTAATTTCTTCTAAGTCCCCTTTCCAGCGGGGAACTTTGAAACATTGTATCCGACCGTGGAAGGCTGTTGGCGGGCACGGCGCGGCTCATAGCCGGCCCTCAGGCACGGAGCTCCGGGTGAATTTTCACAAATTTCTTCTAAGTCCCCTTTCCAGCGGGGAACTTTGAAACATTGTATCCGACCGTGGAAGGCTGTTGGCGGGCACGGCGCGGCTCATAGCCGGCCCTCGGGCACGGAGCTCCGGGTGAATTTTACAAATTTCTTCTAAGTCCCCTTTCCAGCGGGGAACTTTGAAACATTGTATCCGACCGTGGAAGGCTGTTGGCGGGCACGGCGCGGCTCATAGCCGGCCCTCGGGCACGGAGCTCCGGGTGAATTTTTACAAATTTCTTCTAAGTCCCCTTTCCAGCGGGGAACTTTGAAACATTGTATCCGACCGTGGAAGGCTGTTGGCGGGCACGGCGCGGCTCATAGCCGGCCCTCGGGCACGGAGCTCCGGGTGAATTTTCACAAATTTCTTCTAAGTCCCCTTTCCAGCGGGGAACTTTGAAACATTGTATCCGACCGTGGAAGGCTGTTGGCGGGCACGGCGCGGCTCATAGCCGGCCCTCAGGCACGGAGCTCCGGGTGAATTTTCACAAATTTCTTCTAAGTCCCCTTTCCAGCGGGGAACTTTGAAACATTGTATCCGACCAAAGGAAGGCTGTTGGCGGGCGCGGCGCGGCTCATAGCCGGCCCTCGGGCACGGAGCTCCGGGTGAATTTTACTCAATTCTTCTAAGTCCCCTTTCCAGCGGGGAACTTTCAAACATTGTATCCGACCACTGAAGGCTGTTGGCGGGCGCGGCGCGGCTCATAGCCGGCCCTCAGGCACGGAGCTCCGGGTGAATTTTCACAAATTTCTTCTAAGTCCCCTTTCCAGCGGGGAACTTTGAAACATTGTATCCGACCGTGGAAGGCTGTTGGCGGGCACGGCGCGGCTCATAGCCGGCCCTCGGGCACGGAGCTCCGGGTGAATTTTCACAAATTTCTTCTAAGTCCCCTTTCCAGCGGGGAACTTTGAAACATTGTATCCGACCGTGGAAGGCTGTTGGCGGGCACGGCGCGGCTCATAGCCGGCCCTCGGGCACGGAGCTCCGGGTGAATTTTTACAAATTTCTTCTAAGTCCCCTTTCCAGCGGGGAACTTTGAAACATTGTATCCGACCGTGGAAGGCTGTTGGCGGGCACGGCGCGGCTCATAGCCGGCCCTCGGGCACGGAGCTCCGGGTGAATTTTCACAAATTTCTTCTAAGTCCCCTTTCCAGCGGGGAACTTTGAAACATTGTATCCGACCGTGGAAGGCTGTTGGCGGGCACGGCGCGGCTCATAGCCGGCCCTCGGGCACGGAGCTCCGGATGAATTTTTACAAATTTCTTCTAAGTCCCCTTTCCAGCGGGGAACTTTGAAACATTGTATCCGACCGTGGAAGGCTGTTGGCGGGCACGGCGCGGCTCATAGCCGGCCCTCGGGCACGGAGCTCCGGGTGAATTTTACAAATTTCTTCTAAGTCCCCTTTCCAGCGGGGAACTTTGAAACATTGTATCCGACCGTGGAAGGCTGTTGGCGGGCACGGCGCGGCTCATAGCCGGCCCTCGGGCACGGAGCTCCGGGTGAATTTTTACAAATTTCTTCTAAGTCCCCTTTCCAGCGGGGAACTTTGAAACATTGTATCCGACCGTGGAAGGCTGTTGGCGGGCACGGCGCGGCTCATAGCCGGCCCTCGGGCACGGAGCTCCGGGTGAATTTTCACAAATTTCTTCTAAGTCCCCTTTCCAGCGGGGAACTTTGAAACATTGTATCCGACCGTGGAAGGCTGTTGGCGGGCACGGCGCGGCTCATAGCCGGCCCTCAGGCACGGAGCTCCGGGTGAATTTTCACAAATTTCTTCTAAGTCCCCTTTCCAGCGGGGAACTTTGAAACATTGTATCCGACCAAAGGAAGGCTGTTGGCGGGCGCGGCGCGGCTCATAGCCGGCCCTCGGGCACGGAGCTCCGGGTGAATTTTACTCAATTCTTCTAAGTCCCCTTTCCAGCGGGGAACTTTCAAACATTGTATCCGACCACTGAAGGCTGTTGGCTGGGCGCGGCGCGGCTCATAGCCGGCCCTCAGGCACGGAGCTCCGGGTGAATTTTCACAAATTTCTTCTAAGTCCCCTTTCCAGCGGGGAACTTTGAAACATTGTATCCGACCGTGGAAGGCTGTTGGCGGGCACGGCGCGGCTCATAGCCGGCCCTCGGGCACGGAGCTCCGGGTGAATTTTCACAAATTTCTTCTAAGTCCCCTTTCCAGCGGGGAACTTTGAAACATTGTATCCGACCGTGGAAGGCTGTTGGCGGGCACGGCGCGGCTCATAGCCGGCCCTCGGGCACGGAGCTCCGGGTGAATTTTTACAAATTTCTTCTAAGTCCCCTTTCCAGCGGGGAACTTTGAAACATTGTATCCGACCGTGGAAGGCTGTTGGCGGGCACGGCGCGGCTCATAGCCGGCCCTCGGGCACGGAGCTCCGGGTGAATTTTCACAAATTTCTTCTAAGTCCCCTTTCCAGCGGGGAACTTTGAAACATTGTATCCGACCGTGGAAGGCTGTTGGCGGGCACGGCGCGGCTCATAGCCGGCCCTCGGGCACGGAGCTCCGGATGAATTTTTACAAATTTCTTCTAAGTCCCCTTTCCAGCGGGGAACTTTGAAACATTGTATCCGACCGTGGAAGGCTGTTGGCGGGCACGGCGCGGCTCATAGCCGGCCCTCGGGCACGGAGCTCCGGGTGAATTTTCACAAATTTCTTCTAAGTCCCCTTTCCAGCGGGGAACTTTGAAACATTGTATCCGACCGTGGAAGGCTGTTGGCGGGCGCGGCGCGGCTCATAGCCGGCCCTCGGGCACGGAGCTCCGGGTGAATTTTTACAAATTTCTTCTAAGTCCCCTTTCCAGCGGGGAACTTTGAAACATTGTATCCGACCGTGGAAGGCTGTTGGCGGGCACGGCGGGGCTCATAGCCGGCCCTCGGGCACGGAGCTCCGGGTGAATTTTTACAAATTTCTTCTAAGTCCCCTTTCCAGCGGGGAACTTTGAAACATTGTATCCGACCGTGGAAGGCTGTTGGCGGGCACGGCGGGGCTCATAGCCGGCCCTCGGGCACGGAGCTCCGGGTGAATTTTACAAATTTCTTCTAAGTCCCCTTTCCAGCGGGGAACTTTGAAACATTGTATCCGACCAAAGGAAGGCTGTTGGCGGGCGCGGCGCGGCTCATAGCCGGCCCTCGGGCACGGAGCTCCGGGTGAATTTTACAAATTTCTTCTAAGTCCCCTTTCCAGCGGGGAACTTTGAAACATTGTATCCGACCGTGGAAGGCTGTTGGCGGACGCGGCGCGGCTCACAGCCCGCCCTCAGGCACGGAGCTCCGGGGGAATTTCCCCCTCATTTCTTCTAAGTCCCCTTTCCAGCGGGGAACTTTCAAACATTGTATCCGACCGTGGAAGGCTGTTGGCGGGCACGGCGCGGCTCATAGCCGGCCCTCAGGCACGGAGCTCCGGGTGAATTTGACAAATTCCTTCTAAGTCCCCTTTCCAGCGGGGAACTTTGAAACATTGTATCCGACCGTGGAAGGCTGTTGGCGGGCACGGCGCGGCTCATAGCCGGCCCTCAGGCACGGAGCTCCGGGTGAATTTGACAAATTCCTTCTAAGTCCCCTTTCCAGCGGGGAACTTTGAAACATTGTATCCGACCGTGGAAGGCTGTTGGCGGGCACGGCGCGGCTCATAGCCGGCCCTCAGGCACGGAGCTCCGGGTGAATTTTTACAAATTTCTTCTAAGTCCCCTTTCCAGCGGGGAACTTTGAAACATTGTATCCGACCACTGAAGGCTGTTGGCGGACGCGGCGCGGCTCACAGCCCGCCCTCAGGCACGGAGCTCCGGGGAAATTTGGCTCATTTCTTCTAAGTCCCCTTTCCAGCGGGGACCTTTCAAACATTGTATCCGACCACTGAAGGCTGTTGGCGGGCGCGGCGCGGCTCACAGCCCGCCCTCAGGCACGGAGCTCCGGGGAAATTTGCCTCATTTCTTCTAAGTCCCCTTTCCAGCGGGGAACTTTCAAACATTGTATCCGACCACTGAAGGCTGTTGGCGGGCGCGGCGCGGCTCACAGCCCGCCCTCAGGCACGGAGCTCCGGGGAAATTTGCCTCATTTCTTCTAAGTCCCCTTTCCAGCGGGGAACTTTCATACATTGTATCCGACCACTGAAGGCTGTTGGCGGACGCGGCGCGGCTCACAGCCCGCCCTCAGGCACGGAGCTCCGGGGGAATTTGCCCCCTCATTTCTTCTAAGTCCCCTTTAGGCGACCAGGGGTTGACAATTTAGGTGACCAGGGGTTGACAATTTAGGCGACCAGGGGTGACTTTTAGGCGACCAGGGGTGAGGTTTAGGCGACCAGGGGTGAGGTTTAGGCGACCAGGGGTAGCGTTTAGGCGACCAGGGGCGTTGCAGTTCCGCCGAATTGCATTAGGGGCGCTGCAGTAGGCAAACGTTTTTACCCCTAGTCAGAGGGTCATTTGCCTACTTCCCAGGTTTACCCGGGTTTTCCAAAACACCTGGGGCACATTTTTAGGAACCACGTTTTTAGAAACAAAAATTCTTCTATGTCCACCTCCGTGAAAGAAATTGCCCAATGGTTCCCGCGGAAGAGAGCTGCCAGGCGGACGCATACTGCAATAACGGCCGCCCTGGCGCTCTGGTGGATGTTATCCTCGAAATTTCTTCTATGTGCCCATTCCAGCGGGCAACTTGCGAACAATGGTGTCCGACCATGGAAGGCTGTTGGCGGACGCGGCGCGGCTCACAGCCCGCCCTCAGGCACGGAGCTCCGGGGGAATTTTCCCCTCATTTCTTCTAAGTCCCCATTCCAGCGGGGAGCTTGCAAACGTGGTATCCGACCACTGAAGGCTGTTGGCGGGCACGGCCCCACCAGCGCAACACGGCACTTCCTATGACTCGGGTCCGACGCAGGAGGAGCGGTCCTCCCGGCCCCGCCACACGGCACTTCCTATGACTCGGGTCCGACGCAGGAGGAGCGGTCCTCCCGGCCCCGCCACACGGCACTTCCTATGACTCGGGTCCGACGCAGGAGGAGCGGTCCTCCCGGCCCCGCCACACGGCACTTCCTATGACTCGGGTCCGACGCAGGAGGAGCGGTCCTCCCGGCCCCGCCACACGGCACTTCCC
>NW_028283810.1:165000-166618 GCF_059441095.1 Idiotropiscis lumnitzeri
CTCCGGAGGAGGAGTGCGGGCGTGTGTCACACTTGGCCCGAATATGAGCACCTTCCCCGGGCACAGGCGGTGCCAAGCGGCCCCTAAGTTTGCCCAAATGGAAGCTCCGGAGGAGGAGTGCGGGCGTGTGTCACACTTGGCCCGAATATGAGCACCTTCCCCGGGCACAGGCGGTGCCAAGCGGCCCCTAAGTTTGCCCAAATGGAAGCTCCGGAGGAGGAGTGCGGGCGTGTGTCACACTTGGCCCGAATATGAGCACCTTCCCCGGGCACAGACGGTGCCAAGCGGCCCCTAAGTTTGCCCAAATGGAAGCTCCGGAGGAGGAGTGCATGCTGCCTGACAGTGAAGCCGACTATGAGCACCTTCCCCGGGCACAGGCGGTGCCAAGCGGCCCCTAAGTCTACCCTCATGGAAGCTCCGGAGGAGGAGTGCGGGCGTGTGTCACACTTGGCCCGAATATGAGCACCTTCCCCGGGCACAGACGGTGCCAAGCGGCCCCTAAGTTTGCCCAAATGGAAGCTCCGGAGGAGGAGTGCACGCTGTGTGACAGTGAAGCCGAATATGAGCACCTTCCCCGGGCACAGGCGGTGCCAAGCGGCCCCTAAGTTTGCCCTTATGGAAGCTCCGGAGGAGGAGTGCATGCTGTGTGACAGTGAAGCCGAATATGAGCACCTTCCCCGGGCACAGGCGGTGCCAAGCGGCCCCTAAGTTTGCCCAAATGGAAGCTCCGGAGGAGGAGTGCGGGCGTGTGTCACACTTGGCCCGAATAGGAGCACCTTCCCCGGGCACGGGCGGTGCCAAGCGGCCCCTAAGTTTGCCCAAATGGAAGCTCCGGAGGAGGAGTGCATGCTGCCTGACAGTGAAGCCGAATATGAGCACCTTCCCCGGGCACAGGCGGTGCCAAGCGGCCCCTAAGTCTACCCTAATGGAAGCTCCGGAGGAGGAGGGCGGGCGTGTGTCACACTTGGCCCGAATAGGAGCACCTTCCCCGGGCACAGGCGGTGCAAAGCGGCCCCTAAGTCGGTAAAGGTTGAAATAAGTAAATAAATACAAAAAGGACGAGGGGGGAAAAAAAAAGGCAAAAACGTATAAAATTCCCCCATTCATTTCAATGGGCTCGGCCGAATTGGGCTTGCGGGACCGCCGAGGGCACGCCGGAGGGCGGTTGAGTCGGTAAAAGTTGAAATAAATGAATAAATACAAAAAGGACGAGGGGGGGGAAAAAAAAGGCAAAAACGTATAAAATTCCCCCATTCATTTCAATGGGCTCGGCCGAATTGGGCTTGCGGGACCGCCGAGGGCACGCCGGAGGGCGGTTGAGTCGGTAAAAGTTGAAATAAATGAATAAATACAAAAAGAACGAGGGGGGGGGGAAAAAAGGCAAAAACGTATAAAATTCCCCCATTCATTTCAATGGGCTCGGCCGAATTGGGCTTGCGGGACCGCCGAGGGCACGCCGGAGGGCGGTTGAGTCGGTAAAAGTTGAAATAAATGAATAAATACAAAAAGAACGAGGGGGGGAAAAAAGGCAAAAACGTATAAAATCCCCCCATTCATTTCAATGGGCTCGGCCGAATTGGGCTTGCGGGACCGCCGAGGGCACGCCGGAGGGCGGTTG
>NW_028283811.1:10000-22500 GCF_059441095.1 Idiotropiscis lumnitzeri
CGGCCCCTAAGTCTACCCTCATGGAAGCTCCGGAGGAGGAGGGCGGGCGTGTGTCACACTTAGCCCGGAGAGGAGCACCTTCCCCGGGCACAGGCGGTGCCAAGCGGCCCCTAAGTTTGCCCTTATGGAAGCTCCGGAGGAGGAGTGCGGGCGTGTGTCACACTTAGCCCGGAGAGGAGCACCTTCCCCGGGCACAGGCGGTGCCAAGCGGCCCCTAAGTTTGCCCAAATGGAAGCTCCGGAGGAGGAGTGCGGGCGTGTGTCACACTTGGCCCGAATAGGAGCACCTTCCCCGGGCACAGGCGGTGCCAAGCGGCCCCTAAGTTTACCCTCATGGAAACTCCGGAGGAGGAGGGCGGGCGTGTGTCACACTTGGCCCGAATATGAGGACCTTCCCCGGGCACAGGCCGTGCCAAGCGGCCCCTAAGTCTACCCTTATGGAAGCTCCGGAGGAGGAGTGCATGCTGCCTGACAGTGAAGCCGAATAGGAGCACCTTCCCCGGGCACAGACGGTGCCAAGCGGCCCCTAAGTTTGCCCTTATGGAAGCTCCGGAGGAGGAGTGCATGCTGTGTGACAGTGAAGCCGAATAGGAGCACCTTCCCCGGGCACAGACGGTGCCAAGCGGCCCCTAAGTCTACCCTTATGGAAGCTCCGGAGGAGGAGTGCGGGCGTGTGTCACACTTGGCCCGAATATGAGCACCTTCCCCGGGCACAGGCGGTGCCAAGCGGCCCCTAAGTTTGCCCAAATGGAAGCTCCGGAGGAGGAGTGCGGGCGTGTGTCACACTTGGCCCGAATATGAGCACCTTCCCCGGGCACAGGCGGTGCCAAGCGGCCCCTAAGTTTGCCCAAATGGAAGCTCCGGAGGAGGAGTGCGGGCGTGTGTCACACTTGGCCCGAATATGAGCACCTTCCCCGGGCACAGACGGTGCCAAGCGGCCCCTAAGTTTGCCCAAATGGAAGCTCCGGAGGAGGAGTGCATGCTGCCTGACAGTGAAGCCGACTATGAGCACCTTCCCCGGGCACAGGCGGTGCCAAGCGGCCCCTAAGTCTACCCTCATGGAAGCTCCGGAGGAGGAGTGCGGGCGTGTGTCACACTTGGCCCGAATATGAGCACCTTCCCCGGGCACAGACGGTGCCAAGCGGCCCCTAAGTTTGCCCAAATGGAAGCTCCGGAGGAGGAGTGCACGCTGTGTGACAGTGAAGCCGAATATGAGCACCTTCCCCGGGCACAGGCGGTGCCAAGCGGCCCCTAAGTTTGCCCTTATGGAAGCTCCGGAGGAGGAGTGCATGCTGTGTGACAGTGAAGCCGAATATGAGCACCTTCCCCGGGCACAGGCGGTGCCAAGCGGCCCCTAAGTTTGCCCAAATGGAAGCTCCGGAGGAGGAGTGCGGGCGTGTGTCACACTTGGCCCGAATAGGAGCACCTTCCCCGGGCACGGGCGGTGCCAAGCGGCCCCTAAGTTTGCCCAAATGGAAGCTCCGGAGGAGGAGTGCATGCTGCCTGACAGTGAAGCCGAATATGAGCACCTTCCCCGGGCACAGGCGGTGCCAAGCGGCCCCTAAGTCTACCCTAATGGAAGCTCCGGAGGAGGAGGGCGGGCGTGTGTCACACTTGGCCCGAATAGGAGCACCTTCCCCGGGCACAGGCGGTGCAAAGCGGCCCCTAAGTCGGTAAAGGTTGAAATAAGTAAATAAATACAAAAAGGACGAGGGGGGAAAAAAAAAGGCAAAAACGTATAAAATTCCCCATTCATTTCAATGGGCTCGCCGAATTGGGCTTGCGGGACCGCCGAGGGCACGCCGGAGGGCGGTTGAGTCGGTAAAAGTTGAAATAAATGAATAAATACAAAAAGGACGAGGGGGGGGAAAAAAAAGGCAAAAACGTATAAAATTCCCCCATTCATTTCAATGGGCTCGGCCGAATTGGGCTTGCGGGACCGCCGAGGGCACGCCGGAGGGCGGTTGAGTCGGTAAAAGTTGAAATAAATGAATAAATACAAAAAGAACGAGGGGGGGGGAAAAAAGGCAAAAACGTATAAAATTCCCCCATTCATTTCAATGGGCTCGGCCGAATTGGGCTTGCGGGACCGCCGAGGGCACGCCGGAGGGCGGTTGAGTCGGTAAAAGTTGAAATAAATGAATAAATACAAAAAGAACGAGGGGGGGAAAAAAGGCAAAAACGTATAAAATCCCCCCATTCATTTCAATGGGCTCGGCCGAATTGGGCTTGCGGGACCGCCGAGGGCACGCCGGAGGGCGGTTGAGTCGGTAAAAGTTGAAATAAATGAATAAATACAAAAAGAACGAGGGGGGGAAAAAAAAGGCAAAAACGTATAAAATTCCCCCATTCATTCAATGGGTTCGGCCGAATTGGCTTGCGGGACCGCCGGGGGCACGCCGGAGGGCGGTTGAGTCGGTAAAAGTTGAAATAAATGAATAAATACAAAAAGAACGAGGGGGGGAAAAAAGGCAAAAACGTATAAAATCCCCCATTCATTTCAATGGGCTCGGCCGAATTGGGCTTGCGGGACCGCCGAGGGCACGCCGGAGGGCGGTTGAGTCGGTAAAAGTTGAAATAATGAATAAATACAAAAAGAACGAGGGGGGGGGAAAAAAGGCAAAAACGTATAAAATTCCCCCATTCATTTCAATGGGCTCGGCGAATTGGGCTTGCGGGACCGCCGAGGGCACGCCGGAGGGCGGTTGAGTCGGTAAAAGTTGAAATAAATGAATAAATACAAAAAGAACGAGGGGGGGGAAAAAAGGCAAAAACGTATAAAATCCCCCATTCATTTCAATGGGCTCGGCCGAATTGGGCTTGCGGGACCGCCGAGGGCACGCCGGAGGGCGGTTGAGTCGGTAAAAGTTGAAATAAATGAATAAATACAAAAAGAACGAGGGGGGGAAAAAAAGGCAAAAACGTATAAAATTCCCCCATTCATTTCAATGGGCTCGGCCGAATTGGGCTTGCGGGACCGCCGAGGGCACGCCGGAGGGCGGTTGAGTCGGTAAAAGTTGAAATAAATGAATAAATACAAAAGAACGAGGGGGGGAAAAAAAAGGCAAAAACGTATAAAATTCCCCCATTCATTTCAATGGGTTCGGCCGAATTGGGCTTGCGGGACCGCCGGGGGCACGCCGGAGGGCGGTTGAGTCGGTAAAAGTTGAAATAAATGAATAAATACAAAAAGAACGAGGGGGGGAAAAAAAGGCAAAAACGTATAAAATCCCCCATTCATTTCAATGGGCTCGGCCGAATTGGGCTTGCGGGACCGCCGAGGGCACGCCGGAGGGCGGTTGAGTCGGTAAAAGTTGAAATAAATGAATAAATACAAAAAGAACGAGGGGGGAAAAAAAGGCAAAAAACGTATAAAATCCCCCATTCATTTCAATGGGCTCGGCCGAATTGGGCTTGCGGGACCGCCGAGGGCACGCCGGAGGGCGGTTGAGTCGGTAAAAGTTGAAATAAATGAATAAATACAAAAAGAACGAGGGGGGGAAAAAAAAGGCAAAAACGTATAAAATTCCCCCATTCATTTCAATGGGTTCGGCCGAATTGGGCTTGCGGGACCGCCGGGGCACGCCGGAGGGCGGTTGAGTCGGTAAAAGTTGAAATAAATGAATAAATACAAAAAGAACGAGGGGGGGAAAAAAGGCAAAAACGTATAAAATCCCCCATTCATTTCAATGGGCTCGGCCGAATTGGGCTTGCGGGACCGCCGAGGGCACGCCGGAGGGCGGTTGAGTCGGTAAAAGTTGAAATAAATGAATAAATACAAAAAGAACGAGGGGGGGGGGAAAAAAGGCAAAAACGAAAAAGGCAAAAACGTATAAAATTCCCCCATTCATTTCAATGGGCTCGGCCGAATTGGGCTTGCGGGACCGCCGAGGGCACGCCGGAGGGCGGTTGAGTCGGTAAAAGTTGAAATAAATGAATAAATACAAAAAGAACGAGGGGGGGAAAAAAGGCAAAAACGTATAAAATCCCCCCATTCATTTCAATGGGCTCGGCCGAATTGGGCTTGCGGGACCGCCGAGGGCACGCCGGAGGGCGGTTGAGTCGGTAAAAGTTGAAATAAATGAATAAATACAAAAAGAACGAGGGGGGGGAAAAAAAGGCAAAAACGTATAAAATTCCCCCATTCATTTCAATGGGCTCGGCCGAATTGGGCTTGCGGGACCGCCGAGGGCACGCCGGAGGGCGGTTGAGTCGGTAAAAGTTGAAATAAATGAATAAATACAAAAAGAACGAGGGGGGGGGGAAAAAAGGCAAAAACGTATAAAATTCCCCCATTCATTTCAATGGGCTCGGCCGAATTGGGCTTGCGGGACCGCCGAGGGCACGCCGGAGGGCGGTTGAGTCGGTAAAAGTTGAAATAAATGAATAAATACAAAAAGAACGAGGGGGGGAAAAAAAAGGCAAAAACGTATAAAATTCCCCCATTCATTTCAATGGGTTCGGCCGAATTGGGCTTGCGGGACCGCCGGGGGCACGCCGGAGGGCGGTTGAGTCGGTAAAAGTTGAAATAAATGAATAAATACAAAAAGAACGAGGGGGGGAAAAAAGGCAAAAACGTATAAAATCCCCCCATTCATTTCAATGGGCTCGGCCGAATTGGGCTTGCGGGACCGCCGAGGGCACGCCGGAGGGCGGTTGAGTCGGTAAAAGTTGAAATAAATGAATAAATACAAAAAGAACGAGGGGGGGGGGAAAAAAGGCAAAAACGTATAAAATTCCCCCATTCATTTCAATGGGCTCGGCCGAATTGGGCTTGCGGGACCGCCGAGGGCACGCCGGAGGGCGGTTGAGTCGGTAAAAGTTGAAATAAATGAATAAATACAAAAAGAACGAGGGGGGGAAAAAAGGCAAAAACGTATAAAATCCCCCCATTCATTTCAATGGGCTCGGCCGAATTGGGCTTGCGGGACCGCCGAGGGCACGCCGGAGGGCGGTTGAGTCGGTAAAAGTTGAAATAAATGAATAAATACAAAAAGAACGAGGGGGGGGGGAAAAAAGGCAAAAACGTATAAAATTCCCCCATTCATTTCAATGGGCTCGGCCGAATTGGGCTTGCGGGACCGCCGAGGGCACGCCGGAGGGCGGTTGAGTCGGTAAAAGTTGAAATAAATGAATAAATACAAAAAGAACGAGGGGGGAAAAAAAGGCAAAAACGTATAAAATTCCCCCATTCATTTCAATGGGCTCGGCCGAATTGGGCTTGCGGGACCGCCGAGGGCACGCCGGAGGGCGGTTGAGTCGGTAAAAGTTGAAATAAATGAATAAATACAAAAAGAACGAGGGGGGGAAAAAAAAGGCAAAAACGTATAAAATTCCCCCATTCATTTCAATGGGTTCGGCCGAATTGGGCTTGCGGGACCGCCGGGGGCACGCCGGAGGGCGGTTGAGTCGGTAAAAGTTGAAATAAATGAATAAATACAAAAAGAACGAGGGGGGGAAAAAAGGCAAAAACGTATAAAATCCCCCCATTCATTTCAATGGGCTCGGCCGAATTGGGCTTGCGGGACCGCCGAGGGCACGCCGGAGGGCGGTTGAGTCGGTAAAAGTTGAAATAAATGAATAAATACAAAAAGAACGAGGGGGGGGGGAAAAAGGCAAAAACGTATAAAATTCCCCCATTCATTTCAATGGGCTCGGCCGAATTGGGCTTGCGGGACCGCCGAGGGCACGCCGGAGGGCGGTTGAGTCGGTAAAAGTTGAAATAAATGAATAAATACAAAAAGAACGAGGGGGGGAAAAAAGGCAAAAACGTATAAAATCCCCCCATTCATTTCAATGGGCTCGGCCGAATTGGGCTTGCGGGACCGCCGAGGGCACGCCGGAGGGCGGTTGAGTCGGTAAAAGTTGAAATAAATGAATAAATACAAAAAGAACGAGGGGGGGAAAAAAAAGGCAAAAACGTATAAAATTCCCCCATTCATTTCAATGGGTTCGGCCGAATTGGGCTTGCGGGACCGCCGGGGGCACGCCGGAGGGCGGTTGAGTCGGTAAAAGTTGAAATAAATGAATAAATACAAAAAGAACGAGGGGGGGAAAAAAAAGGCAAAAACGTATAAAATTCCCCCATTCATTTCAATGGGTTCGGCCGAATTGGGCTTGCGGGACCGCCGGGGGCACGCCGGAGGGCGGTTGAGTCGGTAAAAGTTGAAATAAATGAATAAATACAAAAAGAACGAGGGGGGGAAAAAAGGCAAAAACGTATAAAATCCCCCCATTCATTTCAATGGGCTCGGCCGAATTGGGCTTGCGGGACCGCCGAGGGCACGCCGGAGGGCGGTTGAGTCGGTAAAAGTTGAAATAAATGAATAAATACAAAAAGAACGAGGGGGGAAAAAAAGGCAAAAACGTATAAAATTCCCCCATTCATTTCAATGGGCTCGGCCGAATTGGGCTTGCGGGACCGCCGAGGGCACGCCGGAGGGCGGTTGAGTCGGTAAAAGTTGAAATAAATGAATAAATACAAAAAGAACGAGGGGGGGAAAAAAAAGGCAAAAACGTATAAAATTCCCCCATTCATTTCAATGGGCTCGGCCGAATTGGGCTTGCGGGACCGCCGAGGGCACGCCGGAGGGCGGTTGAGTCGGTAAAAGTTGAAATAAATGAATAAATACAAAAAGAACGAGGGGGGGGGAAAAAAGGCAAAAACGTATAAAATTCCCCCATTCATTTCAATGGGCTCGGCCGAATTGGGCTTGCGGGACCGCCGAGGGCACGCCGGAGGGCGGTTGAGTCGGTAAAAGTTGAAATAAATGAATAAATACAAAAAGAACGAGGGGGGGAAAAAAAAGGCAAAAACGTATAAAATTCCCCCATTCATTTCAATGGGCTCGGCTAAAATGGGCCTGCAGTACTGCCGAGAGGCCGCCGGAGGACGCCCTAGTAGGCAAACGTTGATCCCCACACACGAGGGGTCAGTTAGGCGACCAGGGGTAGCGTTTAGGCGACCAGGGGTAGCGTTTAGGTGACCAGGGGAAGCGTTTAGGCGACCAGGGGTAGCGTTTAGGTGACCAGGGGTAGCGTTTAGGCGACCAGGGGTAGCGTTTAGGCGACCAGGGGTAGCGTTTAGGCGACCAGGGGTAGCTTTTAGGCGACCAGGGGTAGCTTTTAGGCGACCAGGGGTAGCGTTTAGGCGACCAGGGGCGTTGCAGTTCCGCCGAATTGCATTAGGGGCGCTGCAGTAGGCAAACGTTCTTCCCCCCTAGTCAGAGGGTCATTTGCCTACTTCCCAGGTTTACCCGGGTTTTCCAAAACACCTGGGGCACATTTTCAGGGATCACGTTTTTAGAAACAAAAATATTCATAATTTCTTCTAAGTCCCCTTTCCAGCGGGGAACTTTGAAACATTGTATCCGACCAAAGGAAGGCTGTTGGCGGGCGCGGCGCGGCTCATAGCCGGCCCTCGGGCACGGAGCTCCGGGTGAATTTTACTCAATTCTTCTAAGTCCCCTTTCCAGCGGGGAACTTTCAAACATTGTATCCGACCACTGAAGGCTGTTGGCGGGCGCGGCGCGGCTCATAGCCGGCCCTCAGGCACGGAGCTCCGGGTGAATTTTCACAAATTTCTTCTAAGTCCCCTTTCCAGCGGGGAACTTTGAAACATTGTATCCGACCGTGGAAGGCTGTTGGCGGGCACGGCGCGGCTCATAGCCGGCCCTCGGGCACGGAGCTCCGGGTGAATTTTACAAATTTCTTCTAAGTCCCCTTTCCAGCGGGGAACTTTGAAACATTGTATCCGACCGTGGAAGGCTGTTGGCGGGCACGGCGCGGCTCATAGCCGGCCCTCGGGCACGGAGCTCCGGGTGAATTTTTACAAATTTCTTCTAAGTCCCCTTTCCAGCGGGGAACTTTGAAACATTGTATCCGACCGTGGAAGGCTGTTGGCGGGCACGGCGCGGCTCATAGCCGGCCCTCGGGCACGGAGCTCCGGGTGAATTTTCACAAATTTCTTCTAAGTCCCCTTTCCAGCGGGGAACTTTGAAACATTGTATCCGACCGTGGAAGGCTGTTGGCGGGCACGGCGCGGCTCATAGCCGGCCCTCAGGCACGGAGCTCCGGGTGAATTTTCACAAATTTCTTCTAAGTCCCCTTTCCAGCGGGGAACTTTGAAACATTGTATCCGACCAAAGGAAGGCTGTTGGCGGGCGCGGCGCGGCTCATAGCCGGCCCTCGGGCACGGAGCTCCGGGTGAATTTTACTCAATTCTTCTAAGTCCCCTTTCCAGCGGGGAACTTTCAAACATTGTATCCGACCACTGAAGGCTGTTGGCGGGCGCGGCGCGGCTCATAGCCGGCCCTCAGGCACGGAGCTCCGGGTGAATTTTCACAAATTTCTTCTAAGTCCCCTTTCCAGCGGGGAACTTTGAAACATTGTATCCGACCGTGGAAGGCTGTTGGCGGGCACGGCGCGGCTCATAGCCGGCCCTCGGGCACGGAGCTCCGGGTGAATTTTCACAAATTTCTTCTAAGTCCCCTTTCCAGCGGGGAACTTTGAAACATTGTATCCGACCGTGGAAGGCTGTTGGCGGGCACGGCGCGGCTCATAGCCGGCCCTCGGGCACGGAGCTCCGGGTGAATTTTTACAAATTTCTTCTAAGTCCCCTTTCCAGCGGGGAACTTTGAAACATTGTATCCGACCGTGGAAGGCTGTTGGCGGGCACGGCGCGGCTCATAGCCGGCCCTCGGGCACGGAGCTCCGGGTGAATTTTCACAAATTTCTTCTAAGTCCCCTTTCCAGCGGGGAACTTTGAAACATTGTATCCGACCGTGGAAGGCTGTTGGCGGGCACGGCGCGGCTCATAGCCGGCCCTCGGGCACGGAGCTCCGGATGAATTTTTACAAATTTCTTCTAAGTCCCCTTTCCAGCGGGGAACTTTGAAACATTGTATCCGACCGTGGAAGGCTGTTGGCGGGCACGGCGCGGCTCATAGCCGGCCCTCGGGCACGGAGCTCCGGGTGAATTTTCACAAATTTCTTCTAAGTCCCCTTTCCAGCGGGGAACTTTGAAACATTGTATCCGACCGTGGAAGGCTGTTGGCGGGCGCGGCGCGGCTCATAGCCGGCCCTCGGGCACGGAGCTCCGGGTGAATTTTTACAAATTTCTTCTAAGTCCCCTTTCCAGCGGGGAACTTTGAAACATTGTATCCGACCGTGGAAGGCTGTTGGCGGGCACGGCGGGGCTCATAGCCGGCCCTCGGGCACGGAGCTCCGGGTGAATTTTTACAAATTTCTTCTAAGTCCCCTTTCCAGCGGGGAACTTTGAAACATTGTATCCGACCGTGGAAGGCTGTTGGCGGGCACGGCGGGGCTCATAGCCGGCCCTCGGGCACGGAGCTCCGGGTGAATTTTACAAATTTCTTCTAAGTCCCCTTTCCAGCGGGGAACTTTGAAACATTGTATCCGACCAAAGGAAGGCTGTTGGCGGGCGCGGCGCGGCTCATAGCCGGCCCTCGGGCACGGAGCTCCGGGTGAATTTTACAAATTTCTTCTAAGTCCCCTTTCCAGCGGGGAACTTTGAAACATTGTATCCGACCGTGGAAGGCTGTTGGCGGACGCGGCGCGGCTCACAGCCCGCCCTCAGGCACGGAGCTCCGGGGGAATTTCCCCCTCATTTCTTCTAAGTCCCCTTTCCAGCGGGGAACTTTCAAACATTGTATCCGACCGTGGAAGGCTGTTGGCGGGCACGGCGCGGCTCATAGCCGGCCCTCAGGCACGGAGCTCCGGGTGAATTTGACAAATTCCTTCTAAGTCCCCTTTCCAGCGGGGAACTTTGAAACATTGTATCCGACCGTGGAAGGCTGTTGGCGGGCACGGCGCGGCTCATAGCCGGCCCTCAGGCACGGAGCTCCGGGTGAATTTGACAAATTCCTTCTAAGTCCCCTTTCCAGCGGGGAACTTTGAAACATTGTATCCGACCGTGGAAGGCTGTTGGCGGGCACGGCGCGGCTCATAGCCGGCCCTCAGGCACGGAGCTCCGGGTGAATTTTTACAAATTTCTTCTAAGTCCCCTTTCCAGCGGGGAACTTTGAAACATTGTATCCGACCACTGAAGGCTGTTGGCGGACGCGGCGCGGCTCACAGCCCGCCCTCAGGCACGGAGCTCCGGGGAAATTTGGCTCATTTCTTCTAAGTCCCCTTTCCAGCGGGGACCTTTCAAACATTGTATCCGACCACTGAAGGCTGTTGGCGGGCGCGGCGCGGCTCACAGCCCGCCCTCAGGCACGGAGCTCCGGGGAAATTTGCCTCATTTCTTCTAAGTCCCCTTTCCAGCGGGGAACTTTCAAACATTGTATCCGACCACTGAAGGCTGTTGGCGGGCGCGGCGCGGCTCACAGCCCGCCCTCAGGCACGGAGCTCCGGGGAAATTTGCCTCATTTCTTCTAAGTCCCCTTTCCAGCGGGGAACTTTCATACATTGTATCCGACCACTGAAGGCTGTTGGCGGACGCGGCGCGGCTCACAGCCCGCCCTCAGGCACGGAGCTCCGGGGGAATTTGCCCCCTCATTTCTTCTAAGTCCCCTTTAGGCGACCAGGGGTTGACAATTTAGGTGACCAGGGGTTGACAATTTAGGCGACCAGGGGTGACTTTTAGGCGACCAGGGGTGAGGTTTAGGCGACCAGGGGTGAGGTTTAGGCGACCAGGGGTAGCGTTTAGGCGACCAGGGGCGTTGCAGTTCCGCCGAATTGCATTAGGGGCGCTGCAGTAGGCAAACGTTTTTACCCCTAGTCAGAGGGTCATTTGCCTACTTCCCAGGTTTACCCGGGTTTTCCAAAACACCTGGGGCACATTTTTAGGAACCACGTTTTTAGAAACAAAAATTCTTCTATGTCCACCTCCGTGAAAGAAATTGCCCAATGGTTCCCGCGGAAGAGAGCTGCCAGGCGGACGCATACTGCAATAACGGCCGCCCTGGCGCTCTGGTGGATGTTATCCTCGAAATTTCTTCTATGTGCCCATTCCAGCGGGCAACTTGCGAACAATGGTGTCCGACCATGGAAGGCTGTTGGCGGACGCGGCGCGGCTCACAGCCCGCCCTCAGGCACGGAGCTCCGGGGGAATTTTCCCCTCATTTCTTCTAAGTCCCCATTCCAGCGGGGAGCTTGCAAACGTGGTATCCGACCACTGAAGGCTGTTGGCGGGCACGGCCCCACCAGCGCAACACGGCACTTCCTATGACTCGGGTCCGACGCAGGAGGAGCGGTCCTCCCGGCCCCGCCACACGGCACTTCCTATGACTCGGGTCCGACGCAGGAGGAGCGGTCCTCCCGGCCCCGCCACACGGCACTTCCTATGACTCGGGTCCGACGCAGGAGGAGCGGTCCTCCCGGCCCCGCCACACGGCACTTCCTATGACTCGGGTCCGACGCAGGAGGAGCGGTCCTCCCGGCCCCGCCACACGGCACTTCCCATGACTCGGGTCCGACGCAGGAGGAGCGGTCCTCCCGGCCCCACCACCGCCACACGGCACTTCCCATGACCCGGGTCCGACGCAGGAGGAGCGGTCCTCCCGGCCCCACCGCAACACACACAACCACTGACCGATTGGCAATCATGACCCGCCATCGGAGGGCCCCTGCCGGCCCCGGCCTCGCGCCGGGGTGTTCGGGTGGACGGTTCCTTCGGCCTGCGGGTCGACCTCTGAGCGTTGGCCGGCACCGCAGCACACACAACCACTGACCGATTGGCAATCATGACCCGCCATCGGAGGGCCCCTGCCGGCCCCGGCCTCGCGCCGGGGTGTTCGGGTGGACGGTTCCTTCGGCCTGCGGGTCGACCTCTGAGCGTTGGCCGGCACCGCAGCACACACATAACCACTGACCGATTGGCAATCATGACCCGCCATCGGAGGGCCCCTGCCGGCCCCGGCCTCGCGCCGGGGTGTTCGGGTGGACGGTTCCTTCGGCCTGCGGGTCGACCTCTGAGCGTTGGCCGGCACCGCATCACCGCAGCACACATAACCACTGACCGATTGGCAATCATGACCCGCCATCGGAGGGCCCCTGCCGGCCCCGGCCTCGCGCCGGGGTGTTCGGGTGGACGGTTCCTTCGGCCTGCGGGTCGACCTCTGCGCGTTGGCCGGCACTTCCCTACCGTTACCCCCCCACCCCTGGGGTTGTGACAAAACGGCACTTCCTATGACTCGGGTCCGACGCTGGAGGAGCGGTCCTCCCGGCCCATCTCGCACCCACACCCTGACATATACTGCACCACACCAACCACTGACCGATTGGCAAGCATGACCCGCCATCGGAGGGCCCCTGCCGGCCCCGGCCTCGCGCCGGGGTGTTCGGGTGGACGGTTCCTTCGGCCTGCGGATCGACCTCTAGCGCACCAACCAGCGCGAAACCGCTTTCGTCGCGAGACCGAGACGACCCTGTCGCGTGCCCGTTGGCCACACGGGCCCAGAGATGTCCTACACGGGAGTTCCGCCGCGCTCGCGGGTACCCCGCGCCGCCCCGCCACGAGAGGGGCGCGGGAGCCCAG
>NW_028283811.1:32500-45000 GCF_059441095.1 Idiotropiscis lumnitzeri
GTGGGCCACTTAGGCGACCAGGGGTGGGCCACTTAGGCGACCAGGGGTGGGCCACTTAGGCGACCAGGGGTGGGCCACTTAGGTGACCAGGGGCGGCAGGTTTAGGCGACCAGGGGTGGGCCGTTTAGGTGACCAGGGGTAAGGGGTTTAGGCGACCAGGGGTGGGACGTTTAGGTGACCAGGGGTGGGACGTTTAGGTGACCAGGGGTGGGCCACTTAGGCGACCAGGGGTAAGGGGTTTAGGTGACCAGGGGTAAGGGGTTTAGGCGACCAGGGGTGAGACGTTTAGGCGACCAGGGGTAAGGGGTTTAGGTGACCAGGGGTAAGGGGGTTAGGCGACCTGGGGCTGGAGAGGAGCACCTTCCCCGGGCACAGGCAGGGAGCGAGCGCCCACCCCCAGCTCCATCGCTCCGGGGGTAATAGGCCGGCGTCTGCCACACTTAGCCCGGAGAGGAGCACCTTCCCCGGGCACGGGCCGGGAGCGAGCGCCCCCCAGCTCCATCGCTCCGGGGGTAATAGGCCGGCGTCTGCCACACTTAGGCCGGAGAGGAGCACCTTCCCCGGGCACGGGCGGGGAGCGAGCGCCCCCCAGCTCCATCGCTCCGGGGGTAATAGGCCGGCGTCTGCCACACTTAGCCCGGAGAGGAGCACCTTCCCCGGGCACGGGCGGGGAGCGAGCGCCCCCAGCTCCATCGCTCCGGGGGTAATAGGCCGGCGTCTGTCACACTTAGCCCGAATAGGAGCACCTTCCCCGGGCACGGGAGGTGCCAAGCGGCCCCTAAGTCTACCCTCATGGAAGCTCCGGAGGAGGAGGGCGGGCGTGTGTCACACTTAGCCCGGAGAGGAGCACCTTCCCCGGGCACAGGCGGTGCCAAGCGGCCCCTAAGTTTGCCCTTATGGAAGCTCCGGAGGAGGAGTGCGGGCGTGTGTCACACTTAGCCCGGAGAGGAGCACCTTCCCCGGGCACAGGCGGTGCCAAGCGGCCCCTAAGTTTGCCCAAATGGAAGCTCCGGAGGAGGAGTGCGGGCGTGTGTCACACTTGGCCCGAATAGGAGCACCTTCCCCGGGCACAGGCGGTGCCAAGCGGCCCCTAAGTTTACCCTCATGGAAACTCCGGAGGAGGAGGGCGGGCGTGTGTCACACTTGGCCCGAATATGAGGACCTTCCCCGGGCACAGGCCGTGCCAAGCGGCCCCTAAGTCTACCCTTATGGAAGCTCCGGAGGAGGAGTGCATGCTGCCTGACAGTGAAGCCGAATAGGAGCACCTTCCCCGGGCACAGACGGTGCCAAGCGGCCCCTAAGTTTGCCCTTATGGAAGCTCCGGAGGAGGAGTGCATGCTGTGTGACAGTGAAGCCGAATAGGAGCACCTTCCCCGGGCACAGACGGTGCCAAGCGGCCCCTAAGTCTACCCTTATGGAAGCTCCGGAGGAGGAGTGCGGGCGTGTGTCACACTTGGCCCGAATATGAGCACCTTCCCCGGGCACAGGCGGTGCCAAGCGGCCCCTAAGTTTGCCCAAATGGAAGCTCCGGAGGAGGAGTGCGGGCGTGTGTCACACTTGGCCCGAATATGAGCACCTTCCCCGGGCACAGGCGGTGCCAAGCGGCCCCTAAGTTTGCCCAAATGGAAGCTCCGGAGGAGGAGTGCGGGCGTGTGTCACACTTGGCCCGAATATGAGCACCTTCCCCGGGCACAGACGGTGCCAAGCGGCCCCTAAGTTTGCCCAAATGGAAGCTCCGGAGGAGGAGTGCATGCTGCCTGACAGTGAAGCCGACTATGAGCACCTTCCCCGGGCACAGGCGGTGCCAAGCGGCCCCTAAGTCTACCCTCATGGAAGCTCCGGAGGAGGAGTGCGGGCGTGTGTCACACTTGGCCCGAATATGAGCACCTTCCCCGGGCACAGACGGTGCCAAGCGGCCCCTAAGTTTGCCCAAATGGAAGCTCCGGAGGAGGAGTGCACGCTGTGTGACAGTGAAGCCGAATATGAGCACCTTCCCCGGGCACAGGCGGTGCCAAGCGGCCCCTAAGTTTGCCCTTATGGAAGCTCCGGAGGAGGAGTGCATGCTGTGTGACAGTGAAGCCGAATATGAGCACCTTCCCCGGGCACAGGCGGTGCCAAGCGGCCCCTAAGTTTGCCCAAATGGAAGCTCCGGAGGAGGAGTGCGGGCGTGTGTCACACTTGGCCCGAATAGGAGCACCTTCCCCGGGCACGGGCGGTGCCAAGCGGCCCCTAAGTTTGCCCAAATGGAAGCTCCGGAGGAGGAGTGCATGCTGCCTGACAGTGAAGCCGAATATGAGCACCTTCCCCGGGCACAGGCGGTGCCAAGCGGCCCCTAAGTCTACCCTAATGGAAGCTCCGGAGGAGGAGGGCGGGCGTGTGTCACACTTGGCCCGAATAGGAGCACCTTCCCCGGGCACAGGCGGTGCAAAGCGGCCCCTAAGTCGGTAAAGGTTGAAATAAGTAAATAAATACAAAAAGGACGAGGGGGGAAAAAAAAAGGCAAAAACGTATAAAATTCCCCCATTCATTTCAATGGGCTCGGCCGAATTGGGCTTGCGGGACCGCCGAGGGCACGCCGGAGGGCGGTTGAGTCGGTAAAAGTTGAAATAAATGAATAAATACAAAAAGGACGAGGGGGGGGAAAAAAAAGGCAAAAACGTATAAAATTCCCCCATTCATTTCAATGGGCTCGGCCGAATTGGGCTTGCGGGACCGCCGAGGGCACGCCGGAGGGCGGTTGAGTCGGTAAAAGTTGAAATAAATGAATAAATACAAAAAGAACGAGGGGGGGGGGAAAAAAGGCAAAAACGTATAAAATTCCCCCATTCATTTCAATGGGCTCGGCCGAATTGGGCTTGCGGGACCGCCGAGGGCACGCCGGAGGGCGGTTGAGTCGGTAAAAGTTGAAATAAATGAATAAATACAAAAAGAACGAGGGGGGGAAAAAAGGCAAAAACGTATAAAATCCCCCCATTCATTTCAATGGGCTCGGCCGAATTGGGCTTGCGGGACCGCCGAGGGCACGCCGGAGGGCGGTTGAGTCGGTAAAAGTTGAAATAAATGAATAAATACAAAAAGAACGAGGGGGGGAAAAAAAAGGCAAAAACGTATAAAATTCCCCCATTCATTTCAATGGGTTCGGCCGAATTGGGCTTGCGGGACCGCCGGGGGCACGCCGGAGGGCGGTTGAGTCGGTAAAAGTTGAAATAAATGAATAAATACAAAAAGAACGAGGGGGGGAAAAAAGGCAAAAACGTATAAAATCCCCCCATTCATTTCAATGGGCTCGGCCGAATTGGGCTTGCGGGACCGCCGAGGGCACGCCGGAGGGCGGTTGAGTCGGTAAAAGTTGAAATAAATGAATAAATACAAAAAGAACGAGGGGGGGGGGAAAAAAGGCAAAAACGTATAAAATTCCCCCATTCATTTCAATGGGCTCGGCCGAATTGGGCTTGCGGGACCGCCGAGGGCACGCCGGAGGGCGGTTGAGTCGGTAAAAGTTGAAATAAATGAATAAATACAAAAAGAACGAGGGGGGGAAAAAAGGCAAAAACGTATAAAATCCCCCCATTCATTTCAATGGGCTCGGCCGAATTGGGCTTGCGGGACCGCCGAGGGCACGCCGGAGGGCGGTTGAGTCGGTAAAAGTTGAAATAAATGAATAAATACAAAAAGAACGAGGGGGGGAAAAAAAAGGCAAAAACGTATAAAATTCCCCCATTCATTTCAATGGGTTCGGCCGAATTGGGCTTGCGGGACCGCCGGGGGCACGCCGGAGGGCGGTTGAGTCGGTAAAAGTTGAAATAAATGAATAAATACAAAAAGAACGAGGGGGGGAAAAAAGGCAAAAACGTATAAAATCCCCCCATTCATTTCAATGGGCTCGGCCGAATTGGGCTTGCGGGACCGCCGAGGGCACGCCGGAGGGCGGTTGAGTCGGTAAAAGTTGAAATAAATGAATAAATACAAAAAGAACGAGGGGGGGGGGAAAAAAGGCAAAAACGTATAAAATTCCCCCATTCATTTCAATGGGCTCGGCCGAATTGGGCTTGCGGGACCGCCGAGGGCACGCCGGAGGGCGGTTGAGTCGGTAAAAGTTGAAATAAATGAATAAATACAAAAAGAACGAGGGGGGGAAAAAAGGCAAAAACGTATAAAATCCCCCCATTCATTTCAATGGGCTCGGCCGAATTGGGCTTGCGGGACCGCCGAGGGCACGCCGGAGGGCGGTTGAGTCGGTAAAAGTTGAAATAAATGAATAAATACAAAAAGAACGAGGGGGGGAAAAAAAAGGCAAAAACGTATAAAATTCCCCCATTCATTTCAATGGGTTCGGCCGAATTGGGCTTGCGGGACCGCCGGGGGCACGCCGGAGGGCGGTTGAGTCGGTAAAAGTTGAAATAAATGAATAAATACAAAAAGAACGAGGGGGGGAAAAAAGGCAAAAACGTATAAAATCCCCCCATTCATTTCAATGGGCTCGGCCGAATTGGGCTTGCGGGACCGCCGAGGGCACGCCGGAGGGCGGTTGAGTCGGTAAAAGTTGAAATAAATGAATAAATACAAAAAGAACGAGGGGGGGGGGAAAAAAGGCAAAAACGTATAAAATTCCCCCATTCATTTCAATGGGCTCGGCCGAATTGGGCTTGCGGGACCGCCGAGGGCACGCCGGAGGGCGGTTGAGTCGGTAAAAGTTGAAATAAATGAATAAATACAAAAAGAACGAGGGGGGGAAAAAAGGCAAAAACGTATAAAATCCCCCCATTCATTTCAATGGGCTCGGCCGAATTGGGCTTGCGGGACCGCCGAGGGCACGCCGGAGGGCGGTTGAGTCGGTAAAAGTTGAAATAAATGAATAAATACAAAAAGAACGAGGGGGGGAAAAAAAAGGCAAAAACGTATAAAATTCCCCCATTCATTTCAATGGGTTCGGCCGAATTGGGCTTGCGGGACCGCCGGGGGCACGCCGGAGGGCGGTTGAGTCGGTAAAAGTTGAAATAAATGAATAAATACAAAAAGAACGAGGGGGGGAAAAAAAAGGCAAAAACGTATAAAATTCCCCCATTCATTTCAATGGGTTCGGCCGAATTGGGCTTGCGGGACCGCCGGGGGCACGCCGGAGGGCGGTTGAGTCGGTAAAAGTTGAAATAAATGAATAAATACAAAAAGAACGAGGGGGGGAAAAAAGGCAAAAACGTATAAAATCCCCCCATTCATTTCAATGGGCTCGGCCGAATTGGGCTTGCGGGACCGCCGAGGGCACGCCGGAGGGCGGTTGAGTCGGTAAAAGTTGAAATAAATGAATAAATACAAAAAGAACGAGGGGGGAAAAAAAGGCAAAAACGTATAAAATTCCCCCATTCATTTCAATGGGCTCGGCCGAATTGGGCTTGCGGGACCGCCGAGGGCACGCCGGAGGGCGGTTGAGTCGGTAAAAGTTGAAATAAATGAATAAATACAAAAAGAACGAGGGGGGGAAAAAAAAGGCAAAAACGTATAAAATTCCCCCATTCATTTCAATGGGCTCGGCCGAATTGGGCTTGCGGGACCGCCGAGGGCACGCCGGAGGGCGGTTGAGTCGGTAAAAGTTGAAATAAATGAATAAATACAAAAAGAACGAGGGGGGGGGAAAAAAGGCAAAAACGTATAAAATTCCCCCATTCATTTCAATGGGCTCGGCCGAATTGGGCTTGCGGGACCGCCGAGGGCACGCCGGAGGGCGGTTGAGTCGGTAAAAGTTGAAATAAATGAATAAATACAAAAAGAACGAGGGGGGGAAAAAAAAGGCAAAAACGTATAAAATTCCCCCATTCATTTCAATGGGCTCGGCTAAAATGGGCCTGCAGTACTGCCGAGAGGCCGCCGGAGGACGCCCTAGTAGGCAAACGTTGATCCCCACACACGAGGGGTCAGTTAGGCGACCAGGGGTAGCGTTTAGGCGACCAGGGGTAGCGTTTAGGTGACCAGGGGAAGCGTTTAGGCGACCAGGGGTAGCGTTTAGGTGACCAGGGGTAGCGTTTAGGCGACCAGGGGTAGCGTTTAGGCGACCAGGGGTAGCGTTTAGGCGACCAGGGGTAGCTTTTAGGCGACCAGGGGTAGCTTTTAGGCGACCAGGGGTAGCGTTTAGGCGACCAGGGGCGTTGCAGTTCCGCCGAATTGCATTAGGGGCGCTGCAGTAGGCAAACGTTCTTCCCCCCTAGTCAGAGGGTCATTTGCCTACTTCCCAGGTTTACCCGGGTTTTCCAAAACACCTGGGGCACATTTTCAGGGATCACGTTTTTAGAAACAAAAATATTCATAATTTCTTCTAAGTCCCCTTTCCAGCGGGGAACTTTGAAACATTGTATCCGACCACTGAAGGCTGTTGGCGGGCACGGCGCGGCAAACAGCCCGCACTCAGGCATGGAGCTCCGGGGAAAGTTGCCTAATTTCTTCTAAGTCCCCTTTCCAGCGGGGAACTTTGAAACATTGTATCCGACCGTGGAAGGCTGTTGGCGGGCACGGCGCGGCTCATAGCCGGCCCTCAGGCACGGAGCTCCGGGTGAATTTTCACAAATTTCTTCTAAGTCCCCTTTCCAGCGGGGAACTTTGAAACATTGTATCCGACCGTGGAAGGCTGTTGGCGGGCACGGCGCGGCTCATAGCCGGCCCTCGGGCACGGAGCTCCGGGTGAATTTTACAAATTTCTTCTAAGTCCCCTTTCCAGCGGGGAACTTTGAAACATTGTATCCGACCGTGGAAGGCTGTTGGCGGGCACGGCGCGGCTCATAGCCGGCCCTCGGGCACGGAGCTCCGGGTGAATTTTTACAAATTTCTTCTAAGTCCCCTTTCCAGCGGGGAACTTTGAAACATTGTATCCGACCGTGGAAGGCTGTTGGCGGGCACGGCGCGGCTCATAGCCGGCCCTCGGGCACGGAGCTCCGGGTGAATTTTCACAAATTTCTTCTAAGTCCCCTTTCCAGCGGGGAACTTTGAAACATTGTATCCGACCGTGGAAGGCTGTTGGCGGGCACGGCGCGGCTCATAGCCGGCCCTCAGGCACGGAGCTCCGGGTGAATTTTCACAAATTTCTTCTAAGTCCCCTTTCCAGCGGGGAACTTTGAAACATTGTATCCGACCAAAGGAAGGCTGTTGGCGGGCGCGGCGCGGCTCATAGCCGGCCCTCGGGCACGGAGCTCCGGGTGAATTTTACTCAATTCTTCTAAGTCCCCTTTCCAGCGGGGAACTTTCAAACATTGTATCCGACCACTGAAGGCTGTTGGCGGGCGCGGCGCGGCTCATAGCCGGCCCTCAGGCACGGAGCTCCGGGTGAATTTTCACAAATTTCTTCTAAGTCCCCTTTCCAGCGGGGAACTTTGAAACATTGTATCCGACCGTGGAAGGCTGTTGGCGGGCACGGCGCGGCTCATAGCCGGCCCTCGGGCACGGAGCTCCGGGTGAATTTTCACAAATTTCTTCTAAGTCCCCTTTCCAGCGGGGAACTTTGAAACATTGTATCCGACCGTGGAAGGCTGTTGGCGGGCACGGCGCGGCTCATAGCCGGCCCTCGGGCACGGAGCTCCGGGTGAATTTTTACAAATTTCTTCTAAGTCCCCTTTCCAGCGGGGAACTTTGAAACATTGTATCCGACCGTGGAAGGCTGTTGGCGGGCACGGCGCGGCTCATAGCCGGCCCTCGGGCACGGAGCTCCGGGTGAATTTTCACAAATTTCTTCTAAGTCCCCTTTCCAGCGGGGAACTTTGAAACATTGTATCCGACCGTGGAAGGCTGTTGGCGGGCACGGCGCGGCTCATAGCCGGCCCTCGGGCACGGAGCTCCGGATGAATTTTTACAAATTTCTTCTAAGTCCCCTTTCCAGCGGGGAACTTTGAAACATTGTATCCGACCGTGGAAGGCTGTTGGCGGGCACGGCGCGGCTCATAGCCGGCCCTCGGGCACGGAGCTCCGGGTGAATTTTCACAAATTTCTTCTAAGTCCCCTTTCCAGCGGGGAACTTTGAAACATTGTATCCGACCGTGGAAGGCTGTTGGCGGGCGCGGCGCGGCTCATAGCCGGCCCTCGGGCACGGAGCTCCGGGTGAATTTTTACAAATTTCTTCTAAGTCCCCTTTCCAGCGGGGAACTTTGAAACATTGTATCCGACCGTGGAAGGCTGTTGGCGGGCACGGCGGGGCTCATAGCCGGCCCTCGGGCACGGAGCTCCGGGTGAATTTTTACAAATTTCTTCTAAGTCCCCTTTCCAGCGGGGAACTTTGAAACATTGTATCCGACCGTGGAAGGCTGTTGGCGGGCACGGCGGGGCTCATAGCCGGCCCTCGGGCACGGAGCTCCGGGTGAATTTTACAAATTTCTTCTAAGTCCCCTTTCCAGCGGGGAACTTTGAAACATTGTATCCGACCAAAGGAAGGCTGTTGGCGGGCGCGGCGCGGCTCATAGCCGGCCCTCGGGCACGGAGCTCCGGGTGAATTTTACAAATTTCTTCTAAGTCCCCTTTCCAGCGGGGAACTTTGAAACATTGTATCCGACCGTGGAAGGCTGTTGGCGGGCACGGCGCGGCTCATAGCCGGCCCTCAGGCACGGAGCTCCGGGTGAATTTTCACAAATTTCTTCTAAGTCCCCTTTCCAGCGGGGAACTTTGAAACATTGTATCCGACCGTGGAAGGCTGTTGGCGGGCACGGCGCGGCTCATAGCCGGCCCTCGGGCACGGAGCTCCGGGTGAATTTTACAAATTTCTTCTAAGTCCCCTTTCCAGCGGGGAACTTTGAAACATTGTATCCGACCGTGGAAGGCTGTTGGCGGGCACGGCGCGGCTCATAGCCGGCCCTCGGGCACGGAGCTCCGGGTGAATTTTTACAAATTTCTTCTAAGTCCCCTTTCCAGCGGGGAACTTTGAAACATTGTATCCGACCGTGGAAGGCTGTTGGCGGGCACGGCGCGGCTCATAGCCGGCCCTCGGGCACGGAGCTCCGGGTGAATTTTCACAAATTTCTTCTAAGTCCCCTTTCCAGCGGGGAACTTTGAAACATTGTATCCGACCGTGGAAGGCTGTTGGCGGGCACGGCGCGGCTCATAGCCGGCCCTCAGGCACGGAGCTCCGGGTGAATTTTCACAAATTTCTTCTAAGTCCCCTTTCCAGCGGGGAACTTTGAAACATTGTATCCGACCAAAGGAAGGCTGTTGGCGGGCGCGGCGCGGCTCATAGCCGGCCCTCGGGCACGGAGCTCCGGGTGAATTTTACTCAATTCTTCTAAGTCCCCTTTCCAGCGGGGAACTTTCAAACATTGTATCCGACCACTGAAGGCTGTTGGCGGGCGCGGCGCGGCTCATAGCCGGCCCTCAGGCACGGAGCTCCGGGTGAATTTTCACAAATTTCTTCTAAGTCCCCTTTCCAGCGGGGAACTTTGAAACATTGTATCCGACCGTGGAAGGCTGTTGGCGGGCACGGCGCGGCTCATAGCCGGCCCTCGGGCACGGAGCTCCGGGTGAATTTTCACAAATTTCTTCTAAGTCCCCTTTCCAGCGGGGAACTTTGAAACATTGTATCCGACCGTGGAAGGCTGTTGGCGGGCACGGCGCGGCTCATAGCCGGCCCTCGGGCACGGAGCTCCGGGTGAATTTTTACAAATTTCTTCTAAGTCCCCTTTCCAGCGGGGAACTTTGAAACATTGTATCCGACCGTGGAAGGCTGTTGGCGGGCACGGCGCGGCTCATAGCCGGCCCTCGGGCACGGAGCTCCGGGTGAATTTTCACAAATTTCTTCTAAGTCCCCTTTCCAGCGGGGAACTTTGAAACATTGTATCCGACCGTGGAAGGCTGTTGGCGGGCACGGCGCGGCTCATAGCCGGCCCTCGGGCACGGAGCTCCGGATGAATTTTTACAAATTTCTTCTAAGTCCCCTTTCCAGCGGGGAACTTTGAAACATTGTATCCGACCGTGGAAGGCTGTTGGCGGGCACGGCGCGGCTCATAGCCGGCCCTCGGGCACGGAGCTCCGGGTGAATTTTCACAAATTTCTTCTAAGTCCCCTTTCCAGCGGGGAACTTTGAAACATTGTATCCGACCGTGGAAGGCTGTTGGCGGGCGCGGCGCGGCTCATAGCCGGCCCTCGGGCACGGAGCTCCGGGTGAATTTTTACAAATTTCTTCTAAGTCCCCTTTCCAGCGGGGAACTTTGAAACATTGTATCCGACCGTGGAAGGCTGTTGGCGGGCACGGCGGGGCTCATAGCCGGCCCTCGGGCACGGAGCTCCGGGTGAATTTTTACAAATTTCTTCTAAGTCCCCTTTCCAGCGGGGAACTTTGAAACATTGTATCCGACCGTGGAAGGCTGTTGGCGGGCACGGCGGGGCTCATAGCCGGCCCTCGGGCACGGAGCTCCGGGTGAATTTTACAAATTTCTTCTAAGTCCCCTTTCCAGCGGGGAACTTTGAAACATTGTATCCGACCAAAGGAAGGCTGTTGGCGGGCGCGGCGCGGCTCATAGCCGGCCCTCGGGCACGGAGCTCCGGGTGAATTTTACAAATTTCTTCTAAGTCCCCTTTCCAGCGGGGAACTTTGAAACATTGTATCCGACCGTGGAAGGCTGTTGGCGGACGCGGCGCGGCTCACAGCCCGCCCTCAGGCACGGAGCTCCGGGGGAATTTCCCCCTCATTTCTTCTAAGTCCCCTTTCCAGCGGGGAACTTTCAAACATTGTATCCGACCGTGGAAGGCTGTTGGCGGGCACGGCGCGGCTCATAGCCGGCCCTCAGGCACGGAGCTCCGGGTGAATTTGACAAATTCCTTCTAAGTCCCCTTTCCAGCGGGGAACTTTGAAACATTGTATCCGACCGTGGAAGGCTGTTGGCGGGCACGGCGCGGCTCATAGCCGGCCCTCAGGCACGGAGCTCCGGGTGAATTTGACAAATTCCTTCTAAGTCCCCTTTCCAGCGGGGAACTTTGAAACATTGTATCCGACCGTGGAAGGCTGTTGGCGGGCACGGCGCGGCTCATAGCCGGCCCTCAGGCACGGAGCTCCGGGTGAATTTTTACAAATTTCTTCTAAGTCCCCTTTCCAGCGGGGAACTTTGAAACATTGTATCCGACCACTGAAGGCTGTTGGCGGACGCGGCGCGGCTCACAGCCCGCCCTCAGGCACGGAGCTCCGGGGAAATTTGGCTCATTTCTTCTAAGTCCCCTTTCCAGCGGGGACCTTTCAAACATTGTATCCGACCACTGAAGGCTGTTGGCGGGCGCGGCGCGGCTCACAGCCCGCCCTCAGGCACGGAGCTCCGGGGAAATTTGCCTCATTTCTTCTAAGTCCCCTTTCCAGCGGGGAACTTTCAAACATTGTATCCGACCACTGAAGGCTGTTGGCGGGCGCGGCGCGGCTCACAGCCCGCCCTCAGGCACGGAGCTCCGGGGAAATTTGCCTCATTTCTTCTAAGTCCCCTTTCCAGCGGGGAACTTTCATACATTGTATCCGACCACTGAAGGCTGTTGGCGGACGCGGCGCGGCTCACAGCCCGCCCTCAGGCACGGAGCTCCGGGGGAATTTGCCCCCTCATTTCTTCTAAGTCCCCTTTAGGCGACCAGGGGTTGACAATTTAGGTGACCAGGGGTTGACAATTTAGGCGACCAGGGGTGACTTTTAGGCGACCAGGGGTGAGGTTTAGGCGACCAGGGGTGAGGTTTAGGCGACCAGGGGTAGCGTTTAGGCGACCAGGGGCGTTGCAGTTCCGCCGAATTGCATTAGGGGCGCTGCAGTAGGCAAACGTTTTTACCCCTAGTCAGAGGGTCATTTGCCTACTTCCCAGGTTTACCCGGGTTTTCCAAAACACCTGGGGCACATTTTTAGGAACCACGTTTTTAGAAACAAAAATTCTTCTATGTCCACCTCCGTGAAAGAAATTGCCCAATGGTTCCCGCGGAAGAGAGCTGCCAGGCGGACGCATACTGCAATAACGGCCGCCCTGGCGCTCTGGTGGATGTTATCCTCGAAATTTCTTCTATGTGCCCATTCCAGCGGGCAACTTGCGAACAATGGTGTCCGACCATGGAAGGCTGTTGGCGGACGCGGCGCGGCTCACAGCCCGCCCTCAGGCACGGAGCTCCGGGGGAATTTTCCCCTCATTTCTTCTAAGTCCCCATTCCAGCGGGGAGCTTGCAAACGTGGTATCCGACCACTGAAGGCTGTTGGCGGGCACGGCCCCACCAGCGCAACACGGCACTTCCTATGACTCGGGTCCGACGCAGGAGGAGCGGTCCTCCCGGCCCCGCCACACGGCACTTCCTATGACTCGGGTCCGACGCAGGAGGAGCGGTCCTCCCGGCCCCGCCACACGGCACTTCCTATGACTCGGGTCCGACGCAGGAGGAGCGGTCCTCCCGGCCCCGCCACACGGCACTTCCTATGACTCGGGTCCGACGCAGGAGGAGCGGTCCTCCCGGCCCCGCCACACGGCACTTCCCATGACTCGGGTCCGACGCAGGAGGAGCGGTCCTCCCGGCCCCACCACCGCCAC
>NW_028283811.1:57500-67500 GCF_059441095.1 Idiotropiscis lumnitzeri
CCCGGGCACAGGCGGTGCCAAGCGGCCCCTAAGTTTGCCCAAATGGAAGCTCCGGAGGAGGAGTGCGGGCGTGTGTCACACTTGGCCCGAATATGAGCACCTTCCCCGGGCACAGGCGGTGCCAAGCGGCCCCTAAGTTTGCCCAAATGGAAGCTCCGGAGGAGGAGTGCGGGCGTGTGTCACACTTGGCCCGAATATGAGCACCTTCCCCGGGCACAGACGGTGCCAAGCGGCCCCTAAGTTTGCCCAAATGGAAGCTCCGGAGGAGGAGTGCATGCTGCCTGACAGTGAAGCCGACTATGAGCACCTTCCCCGGGCACAGGCGGTGCCAAGCGGCCCCTAAGTCTACCCTCATGGAAGCTCCGGAGGAGGAGTGCGGGCGTGTGTCACACTTGGCCCGAATATGAGCACCTTCCCCGGGCACAGACGGTGCCAAGCGGCCCCTAAGTTTGCCCAAATGGAAGCTCCGGAGGAGGAGTGCACGCTGTGTGACAGTGAAGCCGAATATGAGCACCTTCCCCGGGCACAGGCGGTGCCAAGCGGCCCCTAAGTTTGCCCTTATGGAAGCTCCGGAGGAGGAGTGCATGCTGTGTGACAGTGAAGCCGAATATGAGCACCTTCCCCGGGCACAGGCGGTGCCAAGCGGCCCCTAAGTTTGCCCAAATGGAAGCTCCGGAGGAGGAGTGCGGGCGTGTGTCACACTTGGCCCGAATAGGAGCACCTTCCCCGGGCACGGGCGGTGCCAAGCGGCCCCTAAGTTTGCCCAAATGGAAGCTCCGGAGGAGGAGTGCATGCTGCCTGACAGTGAAGCCGAATATGAGCACCTTCCCCGGGCACAGGCGGTGCCAAGCGGCCCCTAAGTCTACCCTAATGGAAGCTCCGGAGGAGGAGGGCGGGCGTGTGTCACACTTGGCCCGAATAGGAGCACCTTCCCCGGGCACAGGCGGTGCAAAGCGGCCCCTAAGTCGGTAAAGGTTGAAATAAGTAAATAAATACAAAAAGGACGAGGGGGGAAAAAAAAAGGCAAAAACGTATAAAATTCCCCCATTCATTTCAATGGGCTCGGCCGAATTGGGCTTGCGGGACCGCCGAGGGCACGCCGGAGGGCGGTTGAGTCGGTAAAAGTTGAAATAAATGAATAAATACAAAAAGGACGAGGGGGGGGAAAAAAAGGCAAAAACGTATAAAATTCCCCCATTCATTTCAATGGGCTCGGCCGAATTGGGCTTGCGGGACCGCCGAGGGCACGCCGGAGGGCGGTTGAGTCGGTAAAAGTTGAAATAAATGAATAAATACAAAAAGAACGAGGGGGGGGGGAAAAAAGGCAAAAACGTATAAAATTCCCCCATTCATTTCAATGGGCTCGGCCGAATTGGGCTTGCGGGACCGCCGAGGGCACGCCGAGAGGGCGGTTGAGTCGGTAAAAGTTGAAATAAATGAATAAATACAAAAAGAACGAGGGGGGGAAAAAAGGCAAAAACGTATAAAATCCCCCCATTCATTTCAATGGGCTCGGCCGAATTGGGCTTGCGGGACCGCCGAGGGCACGCCGGAGGGCGGTTGAGTCGGTAAAAGTTGAAATAAATGAATAAATACAAAAAGAACGAGGGGGGGAAAAAAAAGGCAAAAACGTATAAAATTCCCCCATTCATTTCAATGGGTTCGGCCGAATTGGGCTTGCGGGACCGCCGGGGGCACGCCGGAGGGCGGTTGAGTCGGTAAAAGTTGAAATAAATGAATAAATACAAAAAGAACGAGGGGGGGAAAAAAGGCAAAAACGTATAAAATCCCCCCATTCATTTCAATGGGCTCGGCCGAATTGGGCTTGCGGGACCGCCGAGGGCACGCCGGAGGGCGGTTGAGTCGGTAAAAGTTGAAATAAATGAATAAATACAAAAAGAACGAGGGGGGGGGGAAAAAAGGCAAAAACGTATAAAATTCCCCCATTCATTTCAATGGGCTCGGCCGAATTGGGCTTGCGGGACCGCCGAGGGCACGCCGGAGGGCGGTTGAGTCGGTAAAAGTTGAAATAAATGAATAAATACAAAAAGAACGAGGGGGGGAAAAAAGGCAAAAACGTATAAAATCCCCCCATTCATTTCAATGGGCTCGGCCGAATTGGGCTTGCGGGACCGCCGAGGGCACGCCGGAGGGCGGTTGAGTCGGTAAAAGTTGAAATAAATGAATAAATACAAAAAGAACGAGGGGGGGAAAAAAAAGGCAAAAACGTATAAAATTCCCCCATTCATTTCAATGGGTTCGGCCGAATTGGGCTTGCGGGACCGCCGGGGGCACGCCGGAGGGCGGTTGAGTCGGTAAAAGTTGAAATAAATGAATAAATACAAAAAGAACGAGGGGGGGAAAAAAGGCAAAAACGTATAAAATCCCCCCATTCATTTCAATGGGCTCGGCCGAATTGGGCTTGCGGGACCGCCGAGGGCACGCCGGAGGGCGGTTGAGTCGGTAAAAGTTGAAATAAATGAATAAATACAAAAAGAACGAGGGGGGGGGGAAAAAAGGCAAAAACGTATAAAATTCCCCCATTCATTTCAATGGGCTCGGCCGAATTGGGCTTGCGGGACCGCCGAGGGCACGCCGGAGGGCGGTTGAGTCGGTAAAAGTTGAAATAAATGAATAAATACAAAAAGAACGAGGGGGGGAAAAAAGGCAAAAACGTATAAAATCCCCCCATTCATTTCAATGGGCTCGGCCGAATTGGGCTTGCGGGACCGCCGAGGGCACGCCGGAGGGCGGTTGAGTCGGTAAAAGTTGAAATAAATGAATAAATACAAAAAGAACGAGGGGGGGAAAAAAAAGGCAAAAACGTATAAAATTCCCCCATTCATTTCAATGGGTTCGGCCGAATTGGGCTTGCGGGACCGCCGGGGGCACGCCGGAGGGCGGTTGAGTCGGTAAAAGTTGAAATAAATGAATAAATACAAAAAGAACGAGGGGGGGAAAAAAGGCAAAAACGTATAAAATCCCCCCATTCATTTCAATGGGCTCGGCCGAATTGGGCTTGCGGGACCGCCGAGGGCACGCCGGAGGGCGGTTGAGTCGGTAAAAGTTGAAATAAATGAATAAATACAAAAAGAACGAGGGGGGGGGGAAAAAAGGCAAAAACGTATAAAATTCCCCCATTCATTTCAATGGGCTCGGCCGAATTGGGCTTGCGGGACCGCCGAGGGCACGCCGGAGGGCGGTTGAGTCGGTAAAAGTTGAAATAAATGAATAAATACAAAAAGAACGAGGGGGGGAAAAAAGGCAAAAACGTATAAAATCCCCCCATTCATTTCAATGGGCTCGGCCGAATTGGGCTTGCGGGACCGCCGAGGGCACGCCGGAGGGCGGTTGAGTCGGTAAAAGTTGAAATAAATGAATAAATACAAAAAGAACGAGGGGGGGAAAAAAAAGGCAAAAACGTATAAAATTCCCCCATTCATTTCAATGGGTTCGGCCGAATTGGGCTTGCGGGACCGCCGGGGGCACGCCGGAGGGCGGTTGAGTCGGTAAAAGTTGAAATAAATGAATAAATACAAAAAGAACGAGGGGGGGAAAAAAAAGGCAAAAACGTATAAAATTCCCCCATTCATTTCAATGGGTTCGGCCGAATTGGGCTTGCGGGACCGCCGGGGGCACGCCGGAGGGCGGTTGAGTCGGTAAAAGTTGAAATAAATGAATAAATACAAAAAGAACGAGGGGGGGAAAAAAGGCAAAAACGTATAAAATCCCCCCATTCATTTCAATGGGCTCGGCCGAATTGGGCTTGCGGGACCGCCGAGGGCACGCCGGAGGGCGGTTGAGTCGGTAAAAGTTGAAATAAATGAATAAATACAAAAAGAACGAGGGGGGAAAAAAAGGCAAAAACGTATAAAATTCCCCCATTCATTTCAATGGGCTCGGCCGAATTGGGCTTGCGGGACCGCCGAGGGCACGCCGGAGGGCGGTTGAGTCGGTAAAAGTTGAAATAAATGAATAAATACAAAAAGAACGAGGGGGGGAAAAAAAAGGCAAAAACGTATAAAATTCCCCCATTCATTTCAATGGGCTCGGCCGAATTGGGCTTGCGGGACCGCCGAGGGCACGCCGGAGGGCGGTTGAGTCGGTAAAAGTTGAAATAAATGAATAAATACAAAAAGAACGAGGGGGGGGGAAAAAAGGCAAAAACGTATAAAATTCCCCCATTCATTTCAATGGGCTCGGCCGAATTGGGCTTGCGGGACCGCCGAGGGCACGCCGGAGGGCGGTTGAGTCGGTAAAAGTTGAAATAAATGAATAAATACAAAAAGAACGAGGGGGGGAAAAAAAAGGCAAAAACGTATAAAATTCCCCCATTCATTTCAATGGGCTCGGCTAAAATGGGCCTGCAGTACTGCCGAGAGGCCGCCGGAGGACGCCCTAGTAGGCAAACGTTGATCCCCACACACGAGGGGTCAGTTAGGCGACCAGGGGTAGCGTTTAGGCGACCAGGGGTAGCGTTTAGGTGACCAGGGGAAGCGTTTAGGCGACCAGGGGTAGCGTTTAGGTGACCAGGGGTAGCGTTTAGGCGACCAGGGGTAGCGTTTAGGCGACCAGGGGTAGCGTTTAGGCGACCAGGGGTAGCTTTTAGGCGACCAGGGGTAGCTTTTAGGCGACCAGGGGTAGCGTTTAGGCGACCAGGGGCGTTGCAGTTCCGCCGAATTGCATTAGGGGCGCTGCAGTAGGCAAACGTTCTTCCCCCCTAGTCAGAGGGTCATTTGCCTACTTCCCAGGTTTACCCGGGTTTTCCAAAACACCTGGGGCACATTTTCAGGGATCACGTTTTTAGAAACAAAAATATTCATAATTTCTTCTAAGTCCCCTTTCCAGCGGGGAACTTTGAAACATTGTATCCGACCACTGAAGGCTGTTGGCGGGCACGGCGCGGCAAACAGCCCGCACTCAGGCATGGAGCTCCGGGGAAAGTTGCCTAATTTCTTCTAAGTCCCCTTTCCAGCGGGGAACTTTGAAACATTGTATCCGACCGTGGAAGGCTGTTGGCGGGCACGGCGCGGCTCATAGCCGGCCCTCAGGCACGGAGCTCCGGGTGAATTTTCACAAATTTCTTCTAAGTCCCCTTTCCAGCGGGGAACTTTGAAACATTGTATCCGACCGTGGAAGGCTGTTGGCGGGCACGGCGCGGCTCATAGCCGGCCCTCGGGCACGGAGCTCCGGGTGAATTTTACAAATTTCTTCTAAGTCCCCTTTCCAGCGGGGAACTTTGAAACATTGTATCCGACCGTGGAAGGCTGTTGGCGGGCACGGCGCGGCTCATAGCCGGCCCTCGGGCACGGAGCTCCGGGTGAATTTTTACAAATTTCTTCTAAGTCCCCTTTCCAGCGGGGAACTTTGAAACATTGTATCCGACCGTGGAAGGCTGTTGGCGGGCACGGCGCGGCTCATAGCCGGCCCTCGGGCACGGAGCTCCGGGTGAATTTTCACAAATTTCTTCTAAGTCCCCTTTCCAGCGGGGAACTTTGAAACATTGTATCCGACCGTGGAAGGCTGTTGGCGGGCACGGCGCGGCTCATAGCCGGCCCTCAGGCACGGAGCTCCGGGTGAATTTTCACAAATTTCTTCTAAGTCCCCTTTCCAGCGGGGAACTTTGAAACATTGTATCCGACCAAAGGAAGGCTGTTGGCGGGCGCGGCGCGGCTCATAGCCGGCCCTCGGGCACGGAGCTCCGGGTGAATTTTACTCAATTCTTCTAAGTCCCCTTTCCAGCGGGGAACTTTCAAACATTGTATCCGACCACTGAAGGCTGTTGGCGGGCGCGGCGCGGCTCATAGCCGGCCCTCAGGCACGGAGCTCCGGGTGAATTTTCACAAATTTCTTCTAAGTCCCCTTTCCAGCGGGGAACTTTGAAACATTGTATCCGACCGTGGAAGGCTGTTGGCGGGCACGGCGCGGCTCATAGCCGGCCCTCGGGCACGGAGCTCCGGGTGAATTTTCACAAATTTCTTCTAAGTCCCCTTTCCAGCGGGGAACTTTGAAACATTGTATCCGACCGTGGAAGGCTGTTGGCGGGCACGGCGCGGCTCATAGCCGGCCCTCGGGCACGGAGCTCCGGGTGAATTTTTACAAATTTCTTCTAAGTCCCCTTTCCAGCGGGGAACTTTGAAACATTGTATCCGACCGTGGAAGGCTGTTGGCGGGCACGGCGCGGCTCATAGCCGGCCCTCGGGCACGGAGCTCCGGGTGAATTTTCACAAATTTCTTCTAAGTCCCCTTTCCAGCGGGGAACTTTGAAACATTGTATCCGACCGTGGAAGGCTGTTGGCGGGCACGGCGCGGCTCATAGCCGGCCCTCGGGCACGGAGCTCCGGATGAATTTTTACAAATTTCTTCTAAGTCCCCTTTCCAGCGGGGAACTTTGAAACATTGTATCCGACCGTGGAAGGCTGTTGGCGGGCACGGCGCGGCTCATAGCCGGCCCTCGGGCACGGAGCTCCGGGTGAATTTTCACAAATTTCTTCTAAGTCCCCTTTCCAGCGGGGAACTTTGAAACATTGTATCCGACCGTGGAAGGCTGTTGGCGGGCGCGGCGCGGCTCATAGCCGGCCCTCGGGCACGGAGCTCCGGGTGAATTTTTACAAATTTCTTCTAAGTCCCCTTTCCAGCGGGGAACTTTGAAACATTGTATCCGACCGTGGAAGGCTGTTGGCGGGCACGGCGGGGCTCATAGCCGGCCCTCGGGCACGGAGCTCCGGGTGAATTTTTACAAATTTCTTCTAAGTCCCCTTTCCAGCGGGGAACTTTGAAACATTGTATCCGACCGTGGAAGGCTGTTGGCGGGCACGGCGGGGCTCATAGCCGGCCCTCGGGCACGGAGCTCCGGGTGAATTTTACAAATTTCTTCTAAGTCCCCTTTCCAGCGGGGAACTTTGAAACATTGTATCCGACCAAAGGAAGGCTGTTGGCGGGCGCGGCGCGGCTCATAGCCGGCCCTCGGGCACGGAGCTCCGGGTGAATTTTACAAATTTCTTCTAAGTCCCCTTTCCAGCGGGGAACTTTGAAACATTGTATCCGACCGTGGAAGGCTGTTGGCGGACGCGGCGCGGCTCACAGCCCGCCCTCAGGCACGGAGCTCCGGGGGAATTTCCCCCTCATTTCTTCTAAGTCCCCTTTCCAGCGGGGAACTTTCAAACATTGTATCCGACCGTGGAAGGCTGTTGGCGGGCACGGCGCGGCTCATAGCCGGCCCTCAGGCACGGAGCTCCGGGTGAATTTGACAAATTCCTTCTAAGTCCCCTTTCCAGCGGGGAACTTTGAAACATTGTATCCGACCGTGGAAGGCTGTTGGCGGGCACGGCGCGGCTCATAGCCGGCCCTCAGGCACGGAGCTCCGGGTGAATTTGACAAATTCCTTCTAAGTCCCCTTTCCAGCGGGGAACTTTGAAACATTGTATCCGACCGTGGAAGGCTGTTGGCGGGCACGGCGCGGCTCATAGCCGGCCCTCAGGCACGGAGCTCCGGGTGAATTTTTACAAATTTCTTCTAAGTCCCCTTTCCAGCGGGGAACTTTGAAACATTGTATCCGACCACTGAAGGCTGTTGGCGGACGCGGCGCGGCTCACAGCCCGCCCTCAGGCACGGAGCTCCGGGGAAATTTGGCTCATTTCTTCTAAGTCCCCTTTCCAGCGGGGACCTTTCAAACATTGTATCCGACCACTGAAGGCTGTTGGCGGGCGCGGCGCGGCTCACAGCCCGCCCTCAGGCACGGAGCTCCGGGGAAATTTGCCTCATTTCTTCTAAGTCCCCTTTCCAGCGGGGAACTTTCAAACATTGTATCCGACCACTGAAGGCTGTTGGCGGGCGCGGCGCGGCTCACAGCCCGCCCTCAGGCACGGAGCTCCGGGGAAATTTGCCTCATTTCTTCTAAGTCCCCTTTCCAGCGGGGAACTTTCATACATTGTATCCGACCACTGAAGGCTGTTGGCGGACGCGGCGCGGCTCACAGCCCGCCCTCAGGCACGGAGCTCCGGGGGAATTTGCCCCCTCATTTCTTCTAAGTCCCCTTTAGGCGACCAGGGGTTGACAATTTAGGTGACCAGGGGTTGACAATTTAGGCGACCAGGGGTGACTTTTAGGCGACCAGGGGTGAGGTTTAGGCGACCAGGGGTGAGGTTTAGGCGACCAGGGGTAGCGTTTAGGCGACCAGGGGCGTTGCAGTTCCGCCGAATTGCATTAGGGGCGCTGCAGTAGGCAAACGTTTTTACCCCTAGTCAGAGGGTCATTTGCCTACTTCCCAGGTTTACCCGGGTTTTCCAAAACACCTGGGGCACATTTTTAGGAACCACGTTTTTAGAAACAAAAATTCTTCTATGTCCACCTCCGTGAAAGAAATTGCCCAATGGTTCCCGCGGAAGAGAGCTGCCAGGCGGACGCATACTGCAATAACGGCCGCCCTGGCGCTCTGGTGGATGTTATCCTCGAAATTTCTTCTATGTGCCCATTCCAGCGGGCAACTTGCGAACAATGGTGTCCGACCATGGAAGGCTGTTGGCGGACGCGGCGCGGCTCACAGCCCGCCCTCAGGCACGGAGCTCCGGGGGAATTTTCCCCTCATTTCTTCTAAGTCCCCATTCCAGCGGGGAGCTTGCAAACGTGGTATCCGACCACTGAAGGCTGTTGGCGGGCACGGCCCCACCAGCGCAACACGGCACTTCCTATGACTCGGGTCCGACGCAGGAGGAGCGGTCCTCCCGGCCCCGCCACACGGCACTTCCTATGACTCGGGTCCGACGCAGGAGGAGCGGTCCTCCCGGCCCCGCCACACGGCACTTCCTATGACTCGGGTCCGACGCAGGAGGAGCGGTCCTCCCGGCCCCGCCACACGGCACTTCCTATGACTCGGGTCCGACGCAGGAGGAGCGGTCCTCCCGGCCCCGCCACACGGCACTTCCCATGACTCGGGTCCGACGCAGGAGGAGCGGTCCTCCCGGCCCCACCACCGCCACACGGCACTTCCCATGACCCGGGTCCGACGCAGGAGGAGCGGTCCTCCCGGCCCCACCGCAACACACACAACCACTGACCGATTGGCAATCATGACCCGCCATCGGAGGGCCCCTGCCGGCCCCGGCCTCGCGCCGGGGTGTTCGGGTGGACGGTTCCTTCGGCCTGCGGGTCGACCTCTGAGCGTTGGCCGGCACCGCAGCACACACAACCACTGACCGATTGGCAATCATGACCCGCCATCGGAGGGCCCCTGCCGGCCCCGGCCTCGCGCCGGGGTGTTCGGGTGGACGGTTCCTTCGGCCTGCGGGTCGACCTCTGAGCGTTGGCCGGCACCGCAGCACACACATAACCACTGACCGATTGGCAATCATGACCCGCCATCGGAGGGCCCCTGCCGGCCCCGGCCTCGCGCCGGGGTGTTCGGGTGGACGGTTCCTTCGGCCTGCGGGTCGACCTCTGAGCGTTGGCCGGCACCGCATCACCGCAGCACACATAACCACTGACCGATTGGCAATCATGACCCGCCATCGGAGGGCCCCTGCCGGCCCCGGCCTCGCGCCGGGGTGTTCGGGTGGACGGTTCCTTCGGCCTGCGGGTCGACCTCTGCGCGTTGGCCGGCACTTCCCTACCGTTACCCCCCCACCCCTGGGGTTGTGACAAAACGGCACTTCCTATGACTCGGGTCCGACGCTGGAGGAGCGGTCCTCCCAGCCCATCTCGCACCCACACCCTGACATATACTGCACCACACCAACCACTGACCGATTGGCAAGCATGACCCGCCATCGGAGGGCCCCTGCCGGCCCCGGCCTCGCGCCGGGGTGTTCGGGTGGACGGTTCCTTCGGCCTGCGGATCGACCTCTAGCGCACCAACCAGCGCGAAACCGCTTTCGTCGCGAGACCGAGACGACCCTGTCGCGTGCCCGTTGGCCACACGGGCCCAGAGATGTCCTACACGGGAGTTCCGCCGCGCTCGCGGGTACCCCGCGCCGCCCCGCCACGAGAGGGGCGCGGGAGCCCA
>NW_028283811.1:77500-90000 GCF_059441095.1 Idiotropiscis lumnitzeri
GGGTGGGCCACTTAGGCGACCAGGGGTGGGCCACTTAGGCGACCAGGGGTGGGCCACTTAGGCGACCAGGGGTGGGCCACTTAGGTGACCAGGGGCGGCAGGTTTAGGCGACCAGGGGTGGGCCGTTTAGGTGACCAGGGGTAAGGGGTTTAGGCGACCAGGGGTGGGACGTTTAGGTGACCAGGGGTGGGACGTTTAGGTGACCAGGGGTGGGCCACTTAGGCGACCAGGGGTAAGGGGTTTAGGTGACCAGGGGTAAGGGGTTTAGGCGACCAGGGGTGAGACGTTTAGGCGACCAGGGGTAAGGGGTTTAGGTGACCAGGGGTAAGGGGGTTAGGCGACCTGGGGCTGGAGAGGAGCACCTTCCCCGGGCACAGGCAGGGAGCGAGCGCCCACCCCCAGCTCCATCGCTCCGGGGGTAATAGGCCGGCGTCTGCCACACTTAGCCCGGAGAGGAGCACCTTCCCCGGGCACGGGCGGGGAGCGAGCGCCCCCCAGCTCCATCGCTCCGGGGGTAATAGGCCGGCGTCTGCCACACTTAGGCCGCAGAGGAGCACCTTCCCCGGGCACGGGCGGGGAGCGAGCGCCCCCAGCTCCATCGCTCCGGGGGTAATAGGCCGGCGTCTGCCACACTTAGGCCGGAGAGGAGCACCTTCCCCGGGCACGGGCGGGGAGCGAGCGCCCCCAGCTCCATCGCTCCGGGGGTAATAGGCCGGCGTCTGTCACACTTAGCCCGAATATGAGCACCTTCCCCGGGCACGGGCGGTGCCAAGCGTCCCCTAAGTTTGCCCAAATGGAAGCTCCGGAGGAGGAGTGCGGGCGTGTGTCACACTTGGCCCGAATAGGAGCACCTTCCCCGGGCACAGGCGGTGCCAAGCGGCCCCTAAGTTTGCCCAAATGGAAGCTCCGGTGGAGGAGTGCATGCTGCATGACAGTGAAGCCGAATAGGAGCACCTTCCCCGGGCACATACGGTGCCAAGCGGCCCCTAAGTTTGCCCTTATGGAAGCTCCGGAGGAGGAGTGCATGCTGTGTGACAGTGAAGCCGAATAGGAGCACCTTCCCCGGGCACAGGCGGTGCCAAGCGGCCCCTAAGTTTGCCCTTATGGAAGCTCCGGAGGAGGAGTGCATGCTGTGTGACAGTGAAGCCGAATAGGAGCACCTTCCCCGGGCACAGGCGGTGCCAAGCGGCCCCTAAGTTTGCCCTTATGGAAGCTCCGGAGGAGGAGTGCATGCTGTGTGACAGTGAAGCCGAATAGGAGCACCTTCCCCGGGCACAGACGGTGCCAAGCGGCCCCTAAGTTTGCCCTTATGGAAGCTCCGGAGGAGGAGTGCATGCTGTGTGACAGTGAAGCCGAATAGGAGCACCTTCCCCGGGCACAGACGGTGCCAAGCGGCCCCTAAGTTTGCCCTTATGGAAGCTCCGGAGGAGGAGTGCATGCTGTGTGACAGTGAAGCCGAATAGGAGCACCTTCCCCGGGCACAGGCGGTGCCAAGCGGCCCCTAAGTTTGCCCTTATGGAAGCTCCGGAGGAGGAGTGCATGCTGTGTGACAGTGAAGCCGAATAGGAGCACCTTCCCCGGGCACAGACGGTGCCAAGCGGCCCCTAAGTTTGCCCTTATGGAAGCTCCGGAGGAGGAGTGCATGCTGTGTGACAGTGAAGCCGAATAGGAGCACCTTCCCCGGGCACAGACGGTGCCAAGCGGCCCCTAAGTTTGCCCTTATGGAAGCTCCGGAGGAGGAGTGCATGCTGTGTGACAGTGAAGCCGAATAGGAGCACCTTCCCCGGGCACAGACGGTGCCAAGCGGCCCCTAAGTTTGCCCTTATGGAAGCTCCGGAGGAGGAGTGCATGCTGTGTGACAGTGAAGCCGAATAGGAGCACCTTCCCCGGGCACAGACGGTGCCAAGCGGCCCCTAAGTTTGCCCTTATGGAAGCTCCGGAGGAGGAGTGCATGCTGTGTGACAGTGAAGCCGAATAGGAGCACCTTCCCCGGGCACAGACGGTGCCAAGCGGCCCCTAAGTTTGCCCTTATGGAAGCTCCGGAGGAGGAGTGCATGCTGTGTGACAGTGAAGCCGAATAGGAGCACCTTCCCCGGGCACAGACGGTGCCAAGCGGCCCCTAAGTTTGCCCAAATGGAAGCTCCGGAGGAGGAGTGCGGGCGTGTGTCACACTTGGCCCGAATATGAGCACCTTCCCCGGGCACAGACGGTGCCAAGCGGCCCCTAAGTTTGCCCAAATGGAAGCTCCGGAGGAGGAGTGCATGCTGCCTGACAGTGAAGCCGACTATGAGCACCTTCCCCGGGCACAGGCGGTGCCAAGCGGCCCCTAAGTCTACCCTCATGGAAGCTCCGGAGGAGGAGTGCGGGCGTGTGTCACACTTGGCCCGAATATGAGCACCTTCCCCGGGCACAGACGGTGCCAAGCGGCCCCTAAGTTTGCCCAAATGGAAGCTCCGGAGGAGGAGTGCATGCTGCCTGACAGTGAAGCCGACTATGAGCACCTTCCCCGGGCACAGGCGGTGCCAAGCGGCCCCTAAGTCTACCCTCATGGAAGCTCCGGAGGAGGAGTGCGGGCGTGTGTCACACTTGGCCCGAATATGAGCACCTTCCCCGGGCACAGACGGTGCCAAGCGGCCCCTAAGTTTGCCCAAATGGAAGCTCCGGAGGAGGAGTGCACGCTGTGTGACAGTGAAGCCGAATATGAGCACCTTCCCCGGGCACAGGCGGTGCCAAGCGGCCCCTAAGTTTGCCCTTATGGAAGCTCCGGAGGAGGAGTGCATGCTGTGTGACAGTGAAGCCGAATATGAGCACCTTCCCCGGGCACAGGCGGTGCCAAGCGGCCCCTAAGTTTGCCCAAATGGAAGCTCCGGAGGAGGAGTGCGGGCGTGTGTCACACTTGGCCCGAATAGGAGCACCTTCCCCGGGCACGGGCGGTGCCAAGCGGCCCCTAAGTTTGCCCAAATGGAAGCTCCGGAGGAGGAGTGCATGCTGCCTGACAGTGAAGCCGAATATGAGCACCTTCCCCGGGCACAGGCGGTGCCAAGCGGCCCCTAAGTCTACCCTAATGGAAGCTCCGGAGGAGGAGGGCGGGCGTGTGTCACACTTGGCCCGAATAGGAGCACCTTCCCCGGGCACAGGCGGTGCAAAGCGGCCCCTAAGTCGGTAAAGGTTGAAATAAGTAAATAAATACAAAAAGGACGAGGGGGGAAAAAAAAAGGCAAAAACGTATAAAATTCCCCCATTCATTTCAATGGGCTCGGCCGAATTGGGCTTGCGGGACCGCCGAGGGCACGCCGGAGGGCGGTTGAGTCGGTAAAAGTTGAAATAAATGAATAAATACAAAAAGGACGAGGGGGGGGAAAAAAAAGGCAAAAACGTATAAAATTCCCCCATTCATTTCAATGGGCTCGGCCGAATTGGGCTTGCGGGACCGCCGAGGGCACGCCGGAGGGCGGTTGAGTCGGTAAAAGTTGAAATAAATGAATAAATACAAAAAGAACGAGGGGGGGGGGAAAAAAGGCAAAAACGTATAAAATTCCCCCATTCATTTCAATGGGCTCGGCCGAATTGGGCTTGCGGGACCGCCGAGGGCACGCCGGAGGGCGGTTGAGTCGGTAAAAGTTGAAATAAATGAATAAATACAAAAAGAACGAGGGGGGGAAAAAAGGCAAAAACGTATAAAATCCCCCCATTCATTTCAATGGGCTCGGCCGAATTGGGCTTGCGGGACCGCCGAGGGCACGCCGGAGGGCGGTTGAGTCGGTAAAAGTTGAAATAAATGAATAAATACAAAAAGAACGAGGGGGGGAAAAAAAAGGCAAAAACGTATAAAATTCCCCCATTCATTTCAATGGGTTCGGCCGAATTGGGCTTGCGGGACCGCCGGGGGCACGCCGGAGGGCGGTTGAGTCGGTAAAAGTTGAAATAAATGAATAAATACAAAAAGAACGAGGGGGGGAAAAAAGGCAAAAACGTATAAAATCCCCCCATTCATTTCAATGGGCTCGGCCGAATTGGGCTTGCGGGACCGCCGAGGGCACGCCGGAGGGCGGTTGAGTCGGTAAAAGTTGAAATAAATGAATAAATACAAAAAGAACGAGGGGGGGGGGAAAAAAGGCAAAAACGTATAAAATTCCCCCATTCATTTCAATGGGCTCGGCCGAATTGGGCTTGCGGGACCGCCGAGGGCACGCCGGAGGGCGGTTGAGTCGGTAAAAGTTGAAATAAATGAATAAATACAAAAAGAACGAGGGGGGGAAAAAAGGCAAAAACGTATAAAATCCCCCCATTCATTTCAATGGGCTCGGCCGAATTGGGCTTGCGGGACCGCCGAGGGCACGCCGGAGGGCGGTTGAGTCGGTAAAAGTTGAAATAAATGAATAAATACAAAAAGAACGAGGGGGGGAAAAAAAAGGCAAAAACGTATAAAATTCCCCCATTCATTTCAATGGGTTCGGCCGAATTGGGCTTGCGGGACCGCCGGGGGCACGCCGGAGGGCGGTTGAGTCGGTAAAAGTTGAAATAAATGAATAAATACAAAAAGAACGAGGGGGGGAAAAAAGGCAAAAACGTATAAAATCCCCCCATTCATTTCAATGGGCTCGGCCGAATTGGGCTTGCGGGACCGCCGAGGGCACGCCGGAGGGCGGTTGAGTCGGTAAAAGTTGAAATAAATGAATAAATACAAAAAGAACGAGGGGGGGGGGAAAAAAGGCAAAAACGTATAAAATTCCCCCATTCATTTCAATGGGCTCGGCCGAATTGGGCTTGCGGGACCGCCGAGGGCACGCCGGAGGGCGGTTGAGTCGGTAAAAGTTGAAATAAATGAATAAATACAAAAAGAACGAGGGGGGGAAAAAAGGCAAAAACGTATAAAATCCCCCCATTCATTTCAATGGGCTCGGCCGAATTGGGCTTGCGGGACCGCCGAGGGCACGCCGGAGGGCGGTTGAGTCGGTAAAAGTTGAAATAAATGAATAAATACAAAAAGAACGAGGGGGGGAAAAAAAAGGCAAAAACGTATAAAATTCCCCCATTCATTTCAATGGGTTCGGCCGAATTGGGCTTGCGGGACCGCCGGGGGCACGCCGGAGGGCGGTTGAGTCGGTAAAAGTTGAAATAAATGAATAAATACAAAAAGAACGAGGGGGGGAAAAAAGGCAAAAACGTATAAAATCCCCCCATTCATTTCAATGGGCTCGGCCGAATTGGGCTTGCGGGACCGCCGAGGGCACGCCGGAGGGCGGTTGAGTCGGTAAAAGTTGAAATAAATGAATAAATACAAAAAGAACGAGGGGGGGGGGGAAAAAAGGCAAAAACGTATAAAATTCCCCCATTCATTTCAATGGGCTCGGCCGAATTGGGCTTGCGGGACCGCCGAGGGCACGCCGGAGGGCGGTTGAGTCGGTAAAAGTTGAAATAAATGAATAAATACAAAAAGAACGAGGGGGGGAAAAAAGGCAAAAACGTATAAAATCCCCCCATTCATTTCAATGGGCTCGGCCGAATTGGGCTTGCGGGACCGCCGAGGGCACGCCGGAGGGCGGTTGAGTCGGTAAAAGTTGAAATAAATGAATAAATACAAAAAGAACGAGGGGGGGAAAAAAAAGGCAAAAACGTATAAAATTCCCCCATTCATTTCAATGGGTTCGGCCGAATTGGGCTTGCGGGACCGCCGGGGGCACGCCGGAGGGCGGTTGAGTCGGTAAAAGTTGAAATAAATGAATAAATACAAAAAGAACGAGGGGGGGAAAAAAGGCAAAAACGTATAAAATCCCCCCATTCATTTCAATGGGCTCGGCCGAATTGGGCTTGCGGGACCGCCGAGGGCACGCCGGAGGGCGGTTGAGTCGGTAAAAGTTGAAATAAATGAATAAATACAAAAAGAACGAGGGGGGGGGGAAAAAAGGCAAAAACGTATAAAATTCCCCCATTCATTTCAATGGGCTCGGCCGAATTGGGCTTGCGGGACCGCCGAGGGCACGCCGGAGGGCGGTTGAGTCGGTAAAAGTTGAAATAAATGAATAAATACAAAAAGAACGAGGGGGGGAAAAAAGGCAAAAACGTATAAAATCCCCCCATTCATTTCAATGGGCTCGGCCGAATTGGGCTTGCGGGACCGCCGAGGGCACGCCGGAGGGCGGTTGAGTCGGTAAAAGTTGAAATAAATGAATAAATACAAAAAGAACGAGGGGGGGAAAAAAAAGGCAAAAACGTATAAAATTCCCCCATTCATTTCAATGGGTTCGGCCGAATTGGGCTTGCGGGACCGCCGGGGGCACGCCGGAGGGCGGTTGAGTCGGTAAAAGTTGAAATAAATGAATAAATACAAAAAGAACGAGGGGGGGAAAAAAAAGGCAAAAACGTATAAAATTCCCCCATTCATTTCAATGGGTTCGGCCGAATTGGGCTTGCGGGACCGCCGGGGGCACGCCGGAGGGCGGTTGAGTCGGTAAAAGTTGAAATAAATGAATAAATACAAAAAGAACGAGGGGGGGAAAAAAGGCAAAAACGTATAAAATCCCCCCATTCATTTCAATGGGCTCGGCCGAATTGGGCTTGCGGGACCGCCGAGGGCACGCCGGAGGGCGGTTGAGTCGGTAAAAGTTGAAATAAATGAATAAATACAAAAAGAACGAGGGGGGAAAAAAAGGCAAAAACGTATAAAATTCCCCCATTCATTTCAATGGGCTCGGCCGAATTGGGCTTGCGGGACCGCCGAGGGCACGCCGGAGGGCGGTTGAGTCGGTAAAAGTTGAAATAAATGAATAAATACAAAAAGAACGAGGGGGGGAAAAAAAAGGCAAAAACGTATAAAATTCCCCCATTCATTTCAATGGGCTCGGCCGAATTGGGCTTGCGGGACCGCCGAGGGCACGCCGGAGGGCGGTTGAGTCGGTAAAAGTTGAAATAAATGAATAAATACAAAAAGAACGAGGGGGGGGGAAAAAAGGCAAAAACGTATAAAATTCCCCCATTCATTTCAATGGGCTCGGCCGAATTGGGCTTGCGGGACCGCCGAGGGCACGCCGGAGGGCGGTTGAGTCGGTAAAAGTTGAAATAAATGAATAAATACAAAAAGAACGAGGGGGGGAAAAAAAAGGCAAAAACGTATAAAATTCCCCCATTCATTTCAATGGGCTCGGCTAAAATGGGCCTGCAGTACTGCCGAGAGGCCGCCGGAGGACGCCCTAGTAGGCAAACGTTGATCCCCACACACGAGGGGTCAGTTAGGCGACCAGGGGTAGCGTTTAGGCGACCAGGGGTAGCGTTTAGGTGACCAGGGGAAGCGTTTAGGCGACCAGGGGTAGCGTTTAGGTGACCAGGGGTAGCGTTTAGGCGACCAGGGGTAGCGTTTAGGCGACCAGGGGTAGCGTTTAGGCGACCAGGGGTAGCTTTTAGGCGACCAGGGGTAGCTTTTAGGCGACCAGGGGTAGCGTTTAGGCGACCAGGGGCGTTGCAGTTCCGCCGAATTGCATTAGGGGCGCTGCAGTAGGCAAACGTTCTTCCCCCCTAGTCAGAGGGTCATTTGCCTACTTCCCAGGTTTACCCGGGTTTTCCAAAACACCTGGGGCACATTTTCAGGGATCACGTTTTTAGAAACAAAAATATTCATAATTTCTTCTAAGTCCCCTTTCCAGCGGGGAACTTTGAAACATTGTATCCGACCACTGAAGGCTGTTGGCGGGCACGGCGCGGCAAACAGCCCGCACTCAGGCATGGAGCTCCGGGGAAAGTTGCCTAATTTCTTCTAAGTCCCCTTTCCAGCGGGGAACTTTGAAACATTGTATCCGACCGTGGAAGGCTGTTGGCGGGCACGGCGCGGCTCATAGCCGGCCCTCAGGCACGGAGCTCCGGGTGAATTTTCACAAATTTCTTCTAAGTCCCCTTTCCAGCGGGGAACTTTGAAACATTGTATCCGACCGTGGAAGGCTGTTGGCGGGCACGGCGCGGCTCATAGCCGGCCCTCGGGCACGGAGCTCCGGGTGAATTTTACAAATTTCTTCTAAGTCCCCTTTCCAGCGGGGAACTTTGAAACATTGTATCCGACCGTGGAAGGCTGTTGGCGGGCACGGCGCGGCTCATAGCCGGCCCTCGGGCACGGAGCTCCGGGTGAATTTTTACAAATTTCTTCTAAGTCCCCTTTCCAGCGGGGAACTTTGAAACATTGTATCCGACCGTGGAAGGCTGTTGGCGGGCACGGCGCGGCTCATAGCCGGCCCTCGGGCACGGAGCTCCGGGTGAATTTTCACAAATTTCTTCTAAGTCCCCTTTCCAGCGGGGAACTTTGAAACATTGTATCCGACCGTGGAAGGCTGTTGGCGGGCACGGCGCGGCTCATAGCCGGCCCTCAGGCACGGAGCTCCGGGTGAATTTTCACAAATTTCTTCTAAGTCCCCTTTCCAGCGGGGAACTTTGAAACATTGTATCCGACCAAAGGAAGGCTGTTGGCGGGCGCGGCGCGGCTCATAGCCGGCCCTCGGGCACGGAGCTCCGGGTGAATTTTACTCAATTCTTCTAAGTCCCCTTTCCAGCGGGGAACTTTCAAACATTGTATCCGACCACTGAAGGCTGTTGGCGGGCGCGGCGCGGCTCATAGCCGGCCCTCAGGCACGGAGCTCCGGGTGAATTTTCACAAATTTCTTCTAAGTCCCCTTTCCAGCGGGGAACTTTGAAACATTGTATCCGACCGTGGAAGGCTGTTGGCGGGCACGGCGCGGCTCATAGCCGGCCCTCGGGCACGGAGCTCCGGGTGAATTTTCACAAATTTCTTCTAAGTCCCCTTTCCAGCGGGGAACTTTGAAACATTGTATCCGACCGTGGAAGGCTGTTGGCGGGCACGGCGCGGCTCATAGCCGGCCCTCGGGCACGGAGCTCCGGGTGAATTTTTACAAATTTCTTCTAAGTCCCCTTTCCAGCGGGGAACTTTGAAACATTGTATCCGACCGTGGAAGGCTGTTGGCGGGCACGGCGCGGCTCATAGCCGGCCCTCGGGCACGGAGCTCCGGGTGAATTTTCACAAATTTCTTCTAAGTCCCCTTTCCAGCGGGGAACTTTGAAACATTGTATCCGACCGTGGAAGGCTGTTGGCGGGCACGGCGCGGCTCATAGCCGGCCCTCGGGCACGGAGCTCCGGATGAATTTTTACAAATTTCTTCTAAGTCCCCTTTCCAGCGGGGAACTTTGAAACATTGTATCCGACCGTGGAAGGCTGTTGGCGGGCACGGCGCGGCTCATAGCCGGCCCTCGGGCACGGAGCTCCGGGTGAATTTTCACAAATTTCTTCTAAGTCCCCTTTCCAGCGGGGAACTTTGAAACATTGTATCCGACCGTGGAAGGCTGTTGGCGGGCGCGGCGCGGCTCATAGCCGGCCCTCGGGCACGGAGCTCCGGGTGAATTTTTACAAATTTCTTCTAAGTCCCCTTTCCAGCGGGGAACTTTGAAACATTGTATCCGACCGTGGAAGGCTGTTGGCGGGCACGGCGGGGCTCATAGCCGGCCCTCGGGCACGGAGCTCCGGGTGAATTTTTACAAATTTCTTCTAAGTCCCCTTTCCAGCGGGGAACTTTGAAACATTGTATCCGACCGTGGAAGGCTGTTGGCGGGGCACGGCGGGGCTCATAGCCGGCCCTCGGGCACGGAGCTCCGGGTGAATTTTACAAATTTCTTCTAAGTCCCCTTTCCAGCGGGGAACTTTGAAACATTGTATCCGACCAAAGGAAGGCTGTTGGCGGGCGCGGCGCGGCTCATAGCCGGCCCTCGGGCACGGAGCTCCGGGTGAATTTTACAAATTTCTTCTAAGTCCCCTTTCCAGCGGGGAACTTTGAAACATTGTATCCGACCGTGGAAGGCTGTTGGCGGACGCGGCGCGGCTCACAGCCCGCCCTCAGGCACGGAGCTCCGGGGGAATTTCCCCCTCATTTCTTCTAAGTCCCCTTTCCAGCGGGGAACTTTCAAACATTGTATCCGACCGTGGAAGGCTGTTGGCGGGCACGGCGCGGCTCATAGCCGGCCCTCAGGCACGGAGCTCCGGGTGAATTTGACAAATTCCTTCTAAGTCCCCTTTCCAGCGGGGAACTTTGAAACATTGTATCCGACCGTGGAAGGCTGTTGGCGGGCACGGCGCGGCTCATAGCCGGCCCTCAGGCACGGAGCTCCGGGTGAATTTGACAAATTCCTTCTAAGTCCCCTTTCCAGCGGGGAACTTTGAAACATTGTATCCGACCGTGGAAGGCTGTTGGCGGGCACGGCGCGGCTCATAGCCGGCCCTCAGGCACGGAGCTCCGGGTGAATTTTTACAAATTTCTTCTAAGTCCCCTTTCCAGCGGGGAACTTTGAAACATTGTATCCGACCACTGAAGGCTGTTGGCGGACGCGGCGCGGCTCACAGCCCGCCCTCAGGCACGGAGCTCCGGGGAAATTTGGCTCATTTCTTCTAAGTCCCCTTTCCAGCGGGGACCTTTCAAACATTGTATCCGACCACTGAAGGCTGTTGGCGGGCGCGGCGCGGCTCACAGCCCGCCCTCAGGCACGGAGCTCCGGGGAAATTTGCCTCATTTCTTCTAAGTCCCCTTTCCAGCGGGGAACTTTCAAACATTGTATCCGACCACTGAAGGCTGTTGGCGGGCGCGGCGCGGCTCACAGCCCGCCCTCAGGCACGGAGCTCCGGGGAAATTTGCCTCATTTCTTCTAAGTCCCCTTTCCAGCGGGGAACTTTCATACATTGTATCCGACCACTGAAGGCTGTTGGCGGACGCGGCGCGGCTCACAGCCCGCCCTCAGGCACGGAGCTCCGGGGGAATTTGCCCCCTCATTTCTTCTAAGTCCCCTTTAGGCGACCAGGGGTTGACAATTTAGGTGACCAGGGGTTGACAATTTAGGCGACCAGGGGTGACTTTTAGGCGACCAGGGGTGAGGTTTAGGCGACCAGGGGTGAGGTTTAGGCGACCAGGGGTAGCGTTTAGGCGACCAGGGGCGTTGCAGTTCCGCCGAATTGCATTAGGGGCGCTGCAGTAGGCAAACGTTTTTACCCCTAGTCAGAGGGTCATTTGCCTACTTCCCAGGTTTACCCGGGTTTTCCAAAACACCTGGGGCACATTTTTAGGAACCACGTTTTTAGAAACAAAAATTCTTCTATGTCCACCTCCGTGAAAGAAATTGCCCAATGGTTCCCGCGGAAGAGAGCTGCCAGGCGGACGCATACTGCAATAACGGCCGCCCTGGCGCTCTGGTGGATGTTATCCTCGAAATTTCTTCTATGTGCCCATTCCAGCGGGCAACTTGCGAACAATGGTGTCCGACCATGGAAGGCTGTTGGCGGACGCGGCGCGGCTCACAGCCCGCCCTCAGGCACGGAGCTCCGGGGGAATTTTCCCCTCATTTCTTCTAAGTCCCCATTCCAGCGGGGAGCTTGCAAACGTGGTATCCGACCACTGAAGGCTGTTGGCGGGCACGGCCCCACCAGCGCAACACGGCACTTCCTATGACTCGGGTCCGACGCAGGAGGAGCGGTCCTCCCGGCCCCGCCACACGGCACTTCCTATGACTCGGGTCCGACGCAGGAGGAGCGGTCCTCCCGGCCCCGCCACACGGCACTTCCTATGACTCGGGTCCGACGCAGGAGGAGCGGTCCTCCCGGCCCCGCCACACGGCACTTCCTATGACTCGGGTCCGACGCAGGAGGAGCGGTCCTCCCGGCCCCGCCACACGGCACTTCCCATGACTCGGGTCCGACGCAGGAGGAGCGGTCCTCCCGGCCCCACCACCGCCACACGGCACTTCCCATGACCCGGGTCCGACGCAGGAGGAGCGGTCCTCCCGGCCCCACCGCAACACACACAACCACTGACCGATTGGCAATCATGACCCGCCATCGGAGGGCCCCTGCCGGCCCCGGCCTCGCGCCGGGGTGTTCGGGTGGACGGTTCCTTCGGCCTGCGGGTCGACCTCTGAGCGTTGGCCGGCACCGCAGCACACACAACCACTGACCGATTGGCAATCATGACCCGCCATCGGAGGGCCCCTGCCGGCCCCGGCCTCGCGCCGGGGTGTTCGGGTGGACGGTTCCTTCGGCCTGCGGGTCGACCTCTGAGCGTTGGCCGGCACCGCAGCACACACATAACCACTGACCGATTGGCAATCATGACCCGCCATCGGAGGGCCCCTGCCGGCCCCGGCCTCGCGCCGGGGTGTTCGGGTGGACGGTTCCTTCGGCCTGCGGGTCGACCTCTGAGCGTTGGCCGGCACCGCATCACCGCAGCACACATAACCACTGACCGATTGGCAATCATGACCCGCCATCGGAGGGCCCCTGCCGGCCCCGGCCTCGCGCCGGGGTGTTCGGGTGGACGGTTCCTTCGGCCTGCGGGTCGACCTCTGCGCGTTGGCCGGCACTTCCCTACCGTTACCCCCCCACCCCTGGGGTTGTGACAAAACGGCACTTCCTATGACTCGGGTCCGACGCTGGAGGAGCGGTCCTCCCGGCCCATCTCGCACCCACA
>NW_028283811.1:100000-107500 GCF_059441095.1 Idiotropiscis lumnitzeri
CCCCGGACGCGAGGTGGGCCGAGTGGCCCCTAAGTTCAACCGCGTGGAGGCTCCGGAGGAGACAGGCCGGCGTCCGTGAAAGTCAGGCCGAAGAGGATGGCCTCCTCCCGGACGCGAGGTGGGCCGAATTGCACTAAGTGCGACCAGGGGTTGGACGTTTAGGTGACCAGGGGTGGGCCACTTAGGCGACCAGGGGTGGGCCACTTAGGCGACCAGGGGTGGGCCACTTAGGCGACCAGGGGTGGGCCACTTAGGCGACCAGGGGTGGGCCACTTAGGTGACCAGGGGCGGCAGGTTTAGGCGACCAGGGGTGGGCCGTTTAGGTGACCAGGGGTAAGGGGTTTAGGCGACCAGGGGTGGGACGTTTAGGTGACCAGGGGTGGGACGTTTAGGTGACCAGGGGTGGGCCACTTAGGCGACCAGGGGTAAGGGGTTTAGGTGACCAGGGGTAAGGGGTTTAGGCGACCAGGGGTGAGACGTTTAGGCGACCAGGGGTAAGGGGTTTAGGTGACCAGGGGGTAAGGGGGTTAGGCGACCTGGGGCTGGAGAGGAGCACCTTCCCCGGGCACAGGCAGGGAGCGAGCGCCCACCCCCAGCTCCATCGCTCCGGGGGTAATAGGCCGGCGTCTGCCACACTTAGCCCGGAGAGGAGCACCTTCCCCGGGCACGGGCCGGGAGCGAGCGCCCCCCAGCTCCATCGCTCCGGGGGTAATAGGCCGGCGTCTGCCACACTTAGGCCGGAGAGGAGCACCTTCCCCGGGCACGGGCGGGGAGCGAGCGCCCCCCAGCTCCATCGCTCCGGGGGTAATAGGCCGGCGTCTGCCACACTTAGCCCGGAGAGGAGCACCTTCCCCGGGCACGGGCGGGGAGCGAGCGCCCCCAGCTCCATCGCTCCGGGGGTAATAGGCCGGCGTCTGTCACACTTAGCCCGAATAGGAGCACCTTCCCCGGGCACGGGAGGTGCCAAGCGGCCCCTAAGTCTACCCTCATGGAAGCTCCGGAGGAGGAGGGCGGGCGTGTGTCACACTTAGCCCGGAGAGGAGCACCTTCCCCGGGCACAGGCGGTGCCAAGCGGCCCCTAAGTTTGCCCTTATGGAAGCTCCGGAGGAGGAGTGCGGGCGTGTGTCACACTTAGCCCGGAGAGGAGCACCTTCCCCGGGCACAGGCGGTGCCAAGCGGCCCCTAAGTTTGCCCAAATGGAAGCTCCGGAGGAGGAGTGCGGGCGTGTGTCACACTTGGCCCGAATAGGAGCACCTTCCCCGGGCACAGGCGGTGCCAAGCGGCCCCTAAGTTTACCCTCATGGAAACTCCGGAGGAGGAGGGCGGGCGTGTGTCACACTTGGCCCGAATATGAGGACCTTCCCCGGGCACAGGCCGTGCCAAGCGGCCCCTAAGTCTACCCTTATGGAAGCTCCGGAGGAGGAGTGCATGCTGCCTGACAGTGAAGCCGAATAGGAGCACCTTCCCCGGGCACAGACGGTGCCAAGCGGCCCCTAAGTTTGCCCTTATGGAAGCTCCGGAGGAGGAGTGCATGCTGTGTGACAGTGAAGCCGAATAGGAGCACCTTCCCCGGGCACAGACGGTGCCAAGCGGCCCCTAAGTCTACCCTTATGGAAGCTCCGGAGGAGGAGTGCGGGCGTGTGTGTCACACTTGGCCCGAATATGAGCACCTTCCCCGGGCACAGGCGGTGCCAAGCGGCCCCTAAGTTTGCCCAAATGGAAGCTCCGGAGGAGGAGTGCGGGCGTGTGTCACACTTGGCCCGAATATGAGCACCTTCCCCGGGCACAGGCGGTGCCAAGCGGCCCCTAAGTTTGCCCAAATGGAAGCTCCGGAGGAGGAGTGCGGGCGTGTGTCACACTTGGCCCGAATATGAGCACCTTCCCCGGGCACAGACGGTGCCAAGCGGCCCCTAAGTTTGCCCAAATGGAAGCTCCGGAGGAGGAGTGCATGCTGCCTGACAGTGAAGCCGACTATGAGCACCTTCCCCGGGCACAGGCGGTGCCAAGCGGCCCCTAAGTCTACCCTCATGGAAGCTCCGGAGGAGGAGTGCGGGCGTGTGTCACACTTGGCCCGAATATGAGCACCTTCCCCGGGCACAGACGGTGCCAAGCGGCCCCTAAGTTTGCCCAAATGGAAGCTCCGGAGGAGGAGTGCACGCTGTGTGACAGTGAAGCCGAATATGAGCACCTTCCCCGGGCACAGGCCGGTGCCAAGCGGCCCCTAAGTTTGCCCTTATGGAAGCTCCGGAGGAGGAGTGCATGCTGTGTGACAGTGAAGCCGAATATGAGCACCTTCCCCGGGCACAGGCGGTGCCAAGCGGCCCCTAAGTTTGCCCAAATGGAAGCTCCGGAGGAGGAGTGCGGGCGTGTGTCACACTTGGCCCGAATAGGAGCACCTTCCCCGGGCACGGGCGGTGCCAAGCGGCCCCTAAGTTTGCCCAAATGGAAGCTCCGGAGGAGGAGTGCATGCTGCCTGACAGTGAAGCCGAATATGAGCACCTTCCCCGGGCACAGGCGGTGCCAAGCGGCCCCTAAGTCTACCCTAATGGAAGCTCCGGAGGAGGAGGGCGGGCGTGTGTCACACTTGGCCCGAATAGGAGCACCTTCCCCGGGCACAGGCGGTGCAAAGCGGCCCCTAAGTCGGTAAAGGTTGAAATAAGTAAATAAATACAAAAAGGACGAGGGGGGAAAAAAAAAGGCAAAAACGTATAAAATTCCCCCATTCATTTCAATGGGCTCGGCCGAATTGGGCTTGCGGGACCGCCGAGGGCACGCCGGAGGGCGGTTGAGTCGGTAAAAGTTGAAATAAATGAATAAATACAAAAAGGACGAGGGGGGGGGAAAAAAAAGGCAAAAACTATAAAATTCCCCCATTCATTTCAATGGGCTCGGCCGAATTGGGCTTGCGGGACCGCCGAGGGCACGCGGAGGGCGGTTGAGTCGGTAAAAGTTGAAATAAATGAATAAATACAAAAAGAACGAGGGGGGAAAAAAAAAGGCAAAAACGTATAAAATTCCCCCATTCATTTCAATGGGTTCGGCCGAATTGGGCTTGCGGGACCGCCGGGGGCACGCCGGAGGGCGGTTGAGTCGGTAAAAGTTGAAATAAATGAATAAATACAAAAGAACGAGGGGGGGAAAAAAAGGCAAAAACGTATAAAATTCCCCCATTCATTTCAATGGGTTCGGCCGAATTGGGCTTGCGGGACCGCCGGGGGCACGCCGGAGGGCGGTTGAGTCGGTAAAAGTTGAAATAAATGAATAAATACAAAAAGAACGAGGGGGGGAAAAAAGGCAAAAACGTATAAAATCCCCCCATTCATTTCAATGGGCTCGGCCGAATTGGGCTTGCGGGACCGCCGAGGGCACGCCGGAGGGCGGTTGAGTCGGTAAAAGTTGAAATAAATGAATAAATACAAAAAGAACGAGGGGGGAAAAAAAGGCAAAAACGTATAAAATTCCCCCATTCATTTCAATGGGCTCGGCTAAAATGGGCCTGCAGTACTGCCGAGAGGCCGCCGGAGGACGCCCTAGTAGGCAAACGTTGATCCCCACACACGAGGGGTCAGTTAGGCGACCAGGGGTAGCGTTTAGGCGACCAGGGGTAGCGTTTAGGTGACCAGGGGAAGCGTTTAGGCGACCAGGGGTAGCGTTTAGGTGACCAGGGGTAGCGTTTAGGCGACCAGGGGTAGCGTTTAGGCGACCAGGGGTAGCGTTTAGGCGACCAGGGGTAGCTTTTAGGCGACCAGGGGTAGCTTTAGGCGACCAGGGGTAGCGTTTAGGCGACCAGGGGCGTTGCAGTTCCGCCGAATTGCATTAGGGGCGCTGCAGTAGGCAAACGTTCTTCCCCCCTAGTCAGAGGGTCATTTGCCTACTTCCCAGGTTTACCCGGGTTTTCCAAAACACCTGGGGCACATTTTCAGGGATCACGTTTTTAGAAACAAAAATATTCATAATTTCTTCTAAGTCCCCTTTCCAGCGGGGAACTTTGAAACATTGTATCCGACCACTGAAGGCTGTTGGCGGGCACGGCGCGGCAAACAGCCCGCACTCAGGCATGGAGCTCCGGGGAAAGTTGCCTAATTTCTTCTAAGTCCCCTTTCCAGCGGGGAACTTTGAAACATTGTATCCGACCGTGGAAGGCTGTTGGCGGGCACGGCGCGGCTCATAGCCGGCCCTCAGGCACGGAGCTCCGGGTGAATTTTCACAAATTTCTTCTAAGTCCCCTTTCCAGCGGGGAACTTTGAAACATTGTATCCGACCGTGGAAGGCTGTTGGCGGGCACGGCGCGGCTCATAGCCGGCCCTCGGGCACGGAGCTCCGGGTGAATTTTACAAATTTCTTCTAAGTCCCCTTTCCAGCGGGGAACTTTGAAACATTGTATCCGACCGTGGAAGGCTGTTGGCGGGCACGGCGCGGCTCATAGCCGGCCCTCGGGCACGGAGCTCCGGGTGAATTTTTACAAATTTCTTCTAAGTCCCCTTTCCAGCGGGGAACTTTGAAACATTGTATCCGACCGTGGAAGGCTGTTGGCGGGCACGGCGCGGCTCATAGCCGGCCCTCGGGCACGGAGCTCCGGGTGAATTTTCACAAATTTCTTCTAAGTCCCCTTTCCAGCGGGGAACTTTGAAACATTGTATCCGACCGTGGAAGGCTGTTGGCGGGCACGGCGCGGCTCATAGCCGGCCCTCGGGCACGGAGCTCCGGGTGAATTTTCACAAATTTCTTCTAAGTCCCCTTTCCAGCGGGGAACTTTGAAACATTGTATCCGACCGTGGAAGGCTGTTGGCGGGCACGGCGCGGCTCATAGCCGGCCCTCGGGCACGGAGCTCCGGATGAATTTTTACAAATTTCTTCTAAGTCCCCTTTCCAGCGGGGAACTTTGAAACATTGTATCCGACCGTGGAAGGCTGTTGGCGGGCACGGCGCGGCTCATAGCCGGCCCTCGGGCACGGAGCTCCGGGTGAATTTTCACAAATTTCTTCTAAGTCCCCTTTCCAGCGGGGAACTTTGAAACATTGTATCCGACCGTGGAAGGCTGTTGGCGGGCGCGGCGCGGCTCATAGCCGGCCCTCGGGCACGGAGCTCCGGGTGAATTTTTACAAATTTCTTCTAAGTCCCCTTTCCAGCGGGGAACTTTGAAACATTGTATCCGACCGTGGAAGGCTGTTGGCGGGCACGGCGGGGCTCATAGCCGGCCCTCGGGCACGGAGCTCCGGGTGAATTTTTACAAATTTCTTCTAAGTCCCCTTTCCAGCGGGGAACTTTGAAACATTGTATCCGACCGTGGAAGGCTGTTGGCGGGCACGGCGGGGCTCATAGCCGGCCCTCGGGCACGGAGCTCCGGGTGAATTTTACAAATTTCTTCTAAGTCCCCTTTCCAGCGGGGAACTTTGAAACATTGTATCCGACCAAAGGAAGGCTGTTGGCGGGCGCGGCGCGGCTCATAGCCGGCCCTCGGGCACGGAGCTCCGGGTGAATTTTACAAATTTCTTCTAAGTCCCCTTTCCAGCGGGGAACTTTGAAACATTGTATCCGACCGTGGAAGGCTGTTGGCGGACGCGGCGCGGCTCACAGCCCGCCCTCAGGCACGGAGCTCCGGGGGAATTTCCCCCTCATTTCTTCTAAGTCCCCTTTCCAGCGGGGAACTTTCAAACATTGTATCCGACCGTGGAAGGCTGTTGGCGGGCACGGCGCGGCTCATAGCCGGCCCTCAGGCACGGAGCTCCGGGTGAATTTGACAAATTCCTTCTAAGTCCCCTTTCCAGCGGGGAACTTTGAAACATTGTATCCGACCGTGGAAGGCTGTTGGCGGGCACGGCGCGGCTCATAGCCGGCCCTCAGGCACGGAGCTCCGGGTGAATTTGACAAATTCCTTCTAAGTCCCCTTTCCAGCGGGGAACTTTGAAACATTGTATCCGACCGTGGAAGGCTGTTGGCGGGCACGGCGCGGCTCATAGCCGGCCCTCAGGCACGGAGCTCCGGGTGAATTTTTACAAATTTCTTCTAAGTCCCCTTTCCAGCGGGGAACTTTGAAACATTGTATCCGACCACTGAAGGCTGTTGGCGGACGCGGCGCGGCTCACAGCCCGCCCTCAGGCACGGAGCTCCGGGGAAATTTGGCTCATTTCTTCTAAGTCCCCTTTCCAGCGGGGACCTTTCAAACATTGTATCCGACCACTGAAGGCTGTTGGCGGGCGCGGCGCGGCTCACAGCCCGCCCTCAGGCACGGAGCTCCGGGGAAATTTGCCTCATTTCTTCTAAGTCCCCTTTCCAGCGGGGAACTTTCAAACATTGTATCCGACCACTGAAGGCTGTTGGCGGGCGCGGCGCGGCTCACAGCCCGCCCTCAGGCACGGAGCTCCGGGGAAATTTGCCTCATTTCTTCTAAGTCCCCTTTCCAGCGGGGAACTTTCATACATTGTATCCGACCACTGAAGGCTGTTGGCGGACGCGGCGCGGCTCACAGCCCGCCCTCAGGCACGGAGCTCCGGGGGAATTTGCCCCCTCATTTCTTCTAAGTCCCCTTTAGGCGACCAGGGGTTGACAATTTAGGTGACCAGGGGTTGACAATTTAGGCGACCAGGGGTGACTTTTAGGCGACCAGGGGTGAGGTTTAGGCGACCAGGGGTGAGGTTTAGGCGACCAGGGGTAGCGTTTAGGCGACCAGGGGCGTTGCAGTTCCGCCGAATTGCATTAGGGGCGCTGCAGTAGGCAAACGTTTTTACCCCTAGTCAGAGGGTCATTTGCCTACTTCCCAGGTTTACCCGGGTTTTCCAAAACACCTGGGGCACATTTTTAGGAACCACGTTTTTAGAAACAAAAATTCTTCTATGTCCACCTCCGTGAAAGAAATTGCCCAATGGTTCCCGCGGAAGAGAGCTGCCAGGCGGACGCATACTGCAATAACGGCCGCCCTGGCGCTCTGGTGGATGTTATCCTCGAAATTTCTTCTATGTGCCCATTCCAGCGGGCAACTTGCGAACAATGGTGTCCGACCATGGAAGGCTGTTGGCGGACGCGGCGCGGCTCACAGCCCGCCCTCAGGCACGGAGCTCCGGGGGAATTTTCCCCTCATTTCTTCTAAGTCCCCATTCCAGCGGGGAGCTTGCAAACGTGGTATCCGACCACTGAAGGCTGTTGGCGGGCACGGCCCCACCAGCGCAACACGGCACTTCCTATGACTCGGGTCCGACGCAGGAGGAGCGGTCCTCCCGGCCCCGCCACACGGCACTTCCTATGACTCGGGTCCGACGCAGGAGGAGCGGTCCTCCCGGCCCCGCCACACGGCACTTCCTATGACTCGGGTCCGACGCAGGAGGAGCGGTCCTCCCGGCCCCGCCACACGGCACTTCCCATGACTCGGGTCCGACGCAGGAGGAGCGGTCCTCCCGGCCCCACCACCGCCACACGGCACTTCCCATGACCCGGGTCCGACGCAGGAGGAGCGGTCCTCCCGGCCCCACCGCAACACACACAACCACTGACCGATTGGCAATC